>NC_061099.1:52802224-52818160 GCF_015104395.2 Macrobrachium nipponense | reverse complement strand
GTCAGTCCTCTGCAGCTGTGTACCAGGGGAAGTGGGCCGTCTTCTGTGGTTGGTGTCGTAGACGGGGGTCTATCTCCTCTCAGAGCCACTCTTCAGCAGGTAGCGGATTTCCTCGTTTTTCTTCGCCGAGAGAAGCTCCTCTCAGTCCCCACAGTCAAAGGATACAGAGCCGCCTTGGCGCTCGTCCTGAAAACTGAGGGGGTTGGACATCTCGAACTCGTTCGAGATCTCCTTGCTTATGAGGAGCTTCGAAAGGTCTTGCCCACCCAGGGAACTCAGGCCCCCTGCGTGGGATGTGACTTCCGTCCTTAGGAGTTTGACTCGAACGCCGTTCGAGCCACTCCGGGAGTCGTCAGACAGGGATCTGACCCTCAAGACCCTCTTCTTGCTGGCCCTGGCATCGGCGAAGAGGAGTAGGGGAACTTCATGGTCTTTCCTATGATGTACGACACTCCAGGGGATGGGGATCCGTGACGCTCGATTTCGTCCCGAACTTCGTTGCGAAGACTCAGAAACCGTCGGTCCCTGACGACAGGTTCGAGTCATTCACGATTCCCTCCCTAATGGACTTCACCGATAATGATGACGGATGAGATGCTGCTTTGTCCTGTGAGGGCGCTACGGCGCTATCTGAAGAGAACTCGACACCTCAGGCCTGAGTGTCGACGCCTCTTCGTTAGCACCGGGGTCACCAAGAAAGAAGTATCCAAGAACACTCTTTCTTTCTGGCTGCGTGAGGTCATCAGGAGGGCGATGATGAGGCTGATGGTAGTGACGACATCCGTACGTCCCGTCCGAGAGCTCACGAAGTCAGAAGTATTGCGTCGTTGGCGTTCCGTAAGACTTCTCCGTGGCGCAGGTCCTGAAGGCAGGGGGTCTGGTCTAACCAGACTACCTTTACGTCCTTCTACCTTCGGGATATTGCCCACAGGTCCTTGGATACTTTTTCTTGGGACCCGTGGTGGCTGCTCAACAAGTTGTGTAGCTAACCCAGACCCTCGCAGGCTGAACAGCATCGAGTCCTGGTGTGACTGTGTGGATGGATGTGTGAGTGAGTGAGTGACTGGCTCTCTCTTACCCATCTTTTCCTTCCCCTCTACCTGTGGGCAGAGGGCCATGGTCGTCACTACGCTGGATGAGGACGAGATGCAGGTGAGCTATATGACAGAGCCCCATCCTATCCCTTTCACTAGGGATAGGAGCAGAATACCACCACTTCCTTCTACAAGGGGGGGAAGTGGATGCCTACAAGAGTCACACCCATGACTTTATATTTGCTCCTGTACAGGAACAAGTTCTTACATTGCTGGTACGAAGAGATACGCATGCCTCTCTCTTAGTACTCGGTCCAGAGGTCTGACCATTGATCCTGCGGTGCACACCCCGATCAATCGGACAGAGGCTTGGATCCCTCCCTCGCTCTTACGACCAGGGAGGCTTCCAAGGTTGGGCGAACACCAGTCTGTTCACAAAAGACTCAGATTCCTCCCACCAAGAAGTGAGTCTTCCTATTGTAAAAGGACCGAAGGTTTGTATGCCGTGTCGGAACAAATGACAATTTGTCCAAAATTGCATTTTTCCTAACTATACAAAACTGAGGTCCTTTTACACATAGCCCCACTCATGCCACCCCTCACTCTGCAGTTTTTGCTTGGGCCAAAAGCAAAAGTGATTTGTTTACCTCCCAGTCGCGCGCGCGCGCCTGTCGGACAAGCAGTTAACTACCGAACCCCTTGTTCGAAAGCTTACGACCTATCCAGCTGCCGCTAGTACCTTCCTATTGTAAAAGGACCTCAGGTTTGTATAGTTAGAAAGTGCAATTTTGGACAAATTGTCATTTTTCTAGTCCATCCGTCTTAGGATTTTGGGAAACTTCATTGCCGCCTAAGTATCCTAATTGTCTTTTGATTTATTTACTTGGATTTGTGGCTAGGTCATACGCTATCTTAAATTGATTTGAATTTGATTCATTTTTGCATAAAATATCTGAATCTAGTTAGGCTAGTTTCAGACGGGGTTGTCTGCAAAGATAGGGTGTGGCTACCGAAAGCTTCGGTAGATCCGCACTTGGTATGTACGAAGGGTATGGGTCTTGTGCTTCTTTGTTGAGATTTGTCATGTAAGGAGTGTGATACTTTGTCTATTCCGTAAGCAAGACGTATGATTCGTATGTACGCAATTAATCAGTAAACATGTCTAATTCCGTAAGGAAGACGTATGATTCGTATGTACGCAATTAATCAGTAACAAAAGTCAGGGTAGTGAACCTGCTAACCTTCCTGTAGACTTTATTTTGCCTCCAACCCTGTAGTATGGCCTACGGGCTATGAATATGTCTACGAGAGGTGCTCGCTCTCCTTCATTGCTGTGAAGTGCTACTTCTGTAATTGTACTCCTAACCCTTGCAGTGTTGCCTTCGGGCCCTAAGCAGTGTCTGTAGAGAATTGCCCTTTCTCTGATACTCTTTCGATTCGTAACTTAGAATCGAAAGTGCTTGCTTTAGAGAGTAAAAGTGAAGTGCAGAAGTGCAGTGATACCCATTGTGTAGTGGAGGTGCGTCAGATCGGCCTCGTTTCGCCTCTAGGCCGGGGACCTCTGCTTGACTCCCAGGACCCGGGGAGGGAGCATGTCGAAAGCCTAAGGAGGGTTACAAGGAACCCCCACCGATCTGGCATGCCTTCGGCAGTTTTCTGATGAAAATCCCCCACCCCCGACTGCCAAAGTGCAGTGCGCGTGCACGAATCCTGAAAGATTGCTTCTCGTCCTCCGAAGCGTCCTCCTCGTGCAGGGGTTGGAGCTTTCGGAAGGACTCGCGCCCTCTAAATAGAAGCTTTATAGAAGAGGACGCTTCACGTCCTCTCTCTCTCTCTCTCGTTATGCGTTTCAGTGAGAAGTAAGAAGGCGAACGTCGCCTGAACACGTGTCCGTCTTTCCACCGAGAAATACGTAAAAGAAGTCATAGTAGCAGGAAGCATTTGAGAGCGGACGCCCGGGACGCTTGGATGGACTCCAGGCGCGCACGGGCGCACGCCAAGCGCGTGCCAGTAGACGCCGAGCGCGCGTGCCAGTGGACGCTGAGCGCGCCCCAGTGGACGCCGAGCGTGCACCAGCGCACGCCAGGTGTGTCGCCTGGCTGAACGTTTCTGTAGAACTCTTCAAGCTCTTGTTTCAGATTTGGGCCTAAAGAATTTTTACCTCTACCTTCGGTGATACCTTCTACCTCACCTGCAAAGAATGTGAAGTAGGCAGTGCTTCGGAGGAAGCTTAAAGTGAACAGACAACTTCTTCTTCGAAACCCAGCAAGACATCGGGTTTCGTGAATTCAAGAGGTCTCTGTCAATTAATATTGCTTTTCGCATAGATGGATGGAGTTAAGGAAAGCTCAAGGGAAGATCTCGTTTGCTCTACCGCAACCTTTGCCATTCTGCCAATAAATTTAAGTTGCCACTACCGCAGTCCAAGACTTTGCGATAATGCAGTTACGGTTATGTAAGGCTCGATGTCCTGCATGTCAGGACTCTCGGCAACGTTTCAGTAGGATTCTTGCAAAGGCACTCATCAAAAGGACGCTCTTCAGGAAAGCGCAAGACAGGACTTCCTTTGCCATACTGCCAATAAATTTTAAGCTTTAGCAGGCATTAGTTGTGATACGGGAGAGGAAGCTGGTTGGAGAGTTTCTTCCTCTTCCCAGGATAATTTTGCAAGCTTTTTAGCCCATCTGAAAGGGTTTTTCAGATGATAGATTTTTGTTAGTTTTCTAGTCGGGACTACGCTGCCGAATTGAACATCGTCGTTCTACCTGCCGTAAGCCCAGTCTCTTAACGGATTCTTGCCCCTTCCTCGTTTGAGACGGGAATCGGAAAATTAAATGCTCGACTTCCTGGATTACGTTTTGTCAATTCAGTGACTTTCCCCCCATTGACAATATACTTTCGTTTTGTCAAGTAAGTGGGTATCCCTCATTGACAAAATATCTCTTTGTCCCGTAAATGGGTTAGTTCTCATTGACAAACATCTCATTAACTTGATATTGTGTAAGCGAATAAGCTCTTATTGACAAGATTCGAAGAGCTCTCATTCATCATTCGCAGACTCGTACAAGAAATAGACTTGTAGACTACGTCAGTGAACGCTTATGTCCAATAACATAAGAAGCTTGAGCTGACTGCTTCAATTCTCTTAAGTTTTGTTCATGAAACTTGCCTGTCGATATGTATTGTAGCTGTATTTCCGAATTCAGCTATATATATGTCTGCCAGGTAAGTATGAACAAACTTTATTGTGATATAATTTCATATTTTGCCTTGCATTATTTTACTTCTGGTGGTTCAAGTCATATACGCTTGCTGTAGTTACCTCTTCGGATGGCAACCGAGAGGGGTCTATTGTCTATTTTTAAGGACATTTAATCGTTACTCCCTGCAGCCTTCCAGGAGTTCCGATTTATCTTTTACCGTTGTATGGTAGTGTTCTGACGACACAAACGCATCTATATATTTAGCGTTTTCTGTTTCGCTTAAATATACCAGCTTGAGAGTCTTTCTGCTCAAAAAAATAACGGACCTATTTCTTCGTAGAATAGGGTAGCTGGCAACCCAGACATAAAGTTAAGAGACGACGTTCGTAAGCTGCTGGCTGCTGCTGTCACGCTGTGTCTGTCCTCCAGTCCAACCAAGCCAGTAACAGATCGTGCACTGTCATGCGCGGTAGGTTACGTCTCTCTCTCCTGCGGGATTGACTGACTAACCGTATCTCTGTGCTGACGGTTACGTCTCTCCTGCGGGATTGACTGACTAACTGTATCTCTGTCCTACAATCACGGACTTTAGCCTAAGATTGAGGGGATTTCTTATGTGAATGAATAAACGTTGCATTCGTTTTGCCTTACTATGTTCAACAGAGTTATCTCTTAATCCTTTCGGTGCTCGTTACCGCACGGTATGGAACTACGAGTCTACCGCAACATTGCACTTTTATTTGCTCTCCTGCTTAGGCAAAGCGCAGCCTTATTAGGGAAGTAAGCATACTCGGGGAGGGAATGGATGAGCTTGCTGGGGACCATTTCCTTCCTGAAGAAGTTTTGTTTCCCGAATAGACTGCAATTCAGACCACAGTTTTTTCCTAACGGGAAACTGAAATATTATTCTAGATCTAGGAATGATTCTGAACATCTCTCAGTGCGGCTATCACCTGAGGTGATAGAAAGAAGGTGCCGGACATCTGGATAGGGTTTCAGATGTCCTGGACTTAATCTGAAAGAAGTTAAAAGCGATTCGGTAGTCCCTCCAGTCCTCGAAACGAGTTTTTGGGAACCAGCCGGTCCAGATCAACTCTGATATTCACAGCTCTCTCATATCTTAAGAAGTATCTTCTCTCGGTCCTTGTTCGAGTTTACGAGAAAGAGCCTATTATAACAACAGGCGTAGAATGTAACGATCCTCTACAGGTTCGTTACAGGATTGCAAAAGTCCGTACGAATCGTCTCGATCGACGGCAGCAACTATTGACTTCCGAGTGGAATCTTTCTTTAGAAGTAAGTTGAGAGTTGTGTAGACTTTAGGGACGCCCTTTCATTCTTCTCTTCGATATGTTGAGGACGAAGAGGCTTCTTCTTCTCTGCTCCCTTATTCTCGATCCCGGATCGGGTACATTAAACGTCATCTATGATATTGAACGGGGATGGATGTTTTTAGTCTCTTTTCCCCTTTTTCAATCGCTTAGGAAATGTAATAAGAGGATTTATGACGTCACAGGGAGCGACAATGACACTGATCGCCCCATGTTGGCCTTCAGGATCCTGGATTCACAGAGGTCACATACTTCCTAGTTCACTTTCCAAGGACCTTTTCCGAGAGAGTAGGTCTACTCTAACTTGAAAGGTACCTATAACCTCTCCGCTCTGAGTCTGACTACGTTCAGACTATCGAGATGTTGACAGGAATAAGATTACCGTCTTCCATTTTCCGTCTGAAGAATGGGATAAGCTGGCAGTCACAACTATTAAAGAATATGCAAATATGTTGTGACGGCCTTTGGGCTCAGAGATTTGCGTCTGTCAAACAACAAAGCCCTTCACGATCTTTGAGTTCTGTGGAATCTCGAAACTCGCTCAACCATCTACTTTTTGTCTCACCTGTTTTCTCGGAGTCAGACACTCGTGCGAGATCAGGCGACATATAGTAGGCCTGAGTTTCTTGTTGACGAAGTCGGTTGCGTTTATACACCCCCGATGATCGTGTACTGAGACCAGGTTGGACTGTCAGGCATTCTTCCTTCGGGACTGAATCGCCTTTTTGCTCTTCGCTCCTTTCTCCTGGCACCAGAAGCTCGAGTCAGGGAGTTGATTCGCTGACGACGTTGGGTTGCGTTGATACACCCCCAAGGTTTGCTTAGATTGAATCGCCCAGGCAGTCCAGACACTCATCCTTCAGCGAAGAATAGTGCCTTAGGTGGTCTTCAGGGTACAGCCTTGCTGTCCTTGATTCGTCTGACTGGTCAACTGGTCGGTCACCTGACTTTGAGTACAGACGGACTGACTGTGCATGTCCAGATCGAAGCTTTCAATATGGAACTTAGACGTAGTCTGAAGTTCTTGATGTCAAAGCATTCGAACCCCTCCTACCTGTTAACTTCTTGCATGTGATCAGGAAGGCCTTCTTCTAACCACCCTAGAGACGACAAAGAGGGTTAGTGAAATTTTAAGCCATCGTCACAAGTTTTGGCTTTAGAAAACACAAGGCAGTGTGCTCTCTAAGCCTTCCGTTGTGGCCTAAGAATGGAAACCCGTTTTGTCCTTCCGGCCAAGGAGCTTGGAAGCAAGGATGGCACAAGTTAGTGGGCAGGAGCCAGAGCGGAGTCCTGTGACCCTGTCGGGTCTCAACATACTAAGTTTTAATCTACATAAAACTCAAGAAAGTCGAAAGTCTTTCGGGCAATCTGCAGTGTTCCGTAAAAGACCAGACTTGCCCATTATCGAAGAACACCCTGGCTTTAGTGTTTAAGGCGGAGTTCTTTTCAAAACAAATGCTTCCTTCATTGTGTTTGCACAACAGATTTGAAATCTTTTTTTATCCTGAATGCTCACGAGGTGGGGAGGGCCCGCGGCCTCGGAAGGCATTTCAACAGAGCATAGCAACTCAGCAACATCCTGAGTACCATGTTTTAGCGAAGCAACTCTGTGTTCACTTCACACTCCCTGCGAGATGTGAAGATGGCATATGAGATCTGCTGCTCGCTAGGGCCATACGTGTCTGCAGACACAATCTTGGGGGGCAAGAAGTACCACTCATCCTATCCTGTAGAAAATGGTTAGGAAGAGCTCTTAATTTAGTTGTTGAGTCGCCGACAACGGCGACTTCTTAACTCTTAAGCCTTAGTTAAAACACCTTAACTTTGGCTAGGTTGGTCAGGTGGTGATATATATAATATAATATATATATATATCTATTATATAATATATATATATATATATATATATATATATATATATATATATTTATTTTACTTCTTAAGCCCTCATGGTATGGTCAATATGGTCTAGTCACGTCGTTGGTCTCGCCCCTGTTGACAGATCAATCTGGAGTGCACCAGCTATATAGGTCCTCTACCTCGCTGGCAACTCTAGTAGCACAAGCAGACTTACGTGGCAGTAACCACGAAGCCAGCTATGCTAACAGGTGGAACCAAGATGTAAATCATCTGCATGCATTTGTTTCCCAAAATCCTTCTATTCTGTCCCTTCCCACCTCCAAAGGTGGAATTCAGCTATATATATATCTGACAGGTAAGTTTCATGAACAAAATGATATTGTTATGATACAATAAAGTTTGTTCATACTTACCTGGCAGATATATATAATCAAGTACCCACCCACCTCCCCTCAGGGGACAGTGGAAATAAAAAAAATTATGAATAGAAAATGGGAATGGTTCCTGATACCCGCCTCCCAGCGGCGGAAGAAGTGGGTACTAACCACCTGGCCGACCACTGCGTGTGTCGGAAGTTTTTAAAATTCTGTCGGACTTCAGAAAATACAGCTATATATATATCTGCCAGGTAAGTATGAACAAACTTTATTGTATCATAACAATATCATATTTATTCATTAATACATGTAATAAGTGTTAGAATTGATTGAGGAAATATACTGACTTCCTACTTTAGGGAGTCAGTAAAGCATGTAACTAGATACGTTTCTTTTAAAAGTTTTTTGGATACTCGTACTAACGAGCAATTAGAGTATTAACAGTACTAGTAGTGTTGCATCGTCATCACCTTCTTACTTCGCAGAACTTCAAATTCATAATTGCAATTTGAAGACAAGGATTTGTGGCTCCAAAATGCGAGCTATTAAAAGGTAAGAAGTGATTACTAGTGTTCCCCATTGCAGTGGAGGGTGCGTGTGATCGGCTCTGTCTCGCTCTCAGGCCTAGACCTCTTTCAAGCTCCCAAGCCCAGGGGAGAAGGAATGTCGAAAGCCGTAAGGAGGTTTCAGAGAATCCCCACCGGTCAGGCGTCCCCTCGGCAGGTTCTGTAGAGCGTCCCAGACTGCCAAGGATAGCCATTGAAAAGGCATCCTTAAAAAAGTGCGTCTCTTCATCTTACATCCGAAAAGACGAAGAATGTATATGTTTGGAGTTTGGATGATCTAGCGCGTTCTCTGAAAACTAAGAGAACACTGAGCAAGAGCCAGCCAGGAAGCCGCGTTCCAGCAAGCTAGCGTGAGCCACGTTCCAACAGCCAGCAGCGAGCCGCGTTCCAGAAAACAGACTAGCACGAGCCACGTTCCTACAACCAAACGCGAGCCGCGTTCTAGCAACTGAGCGCGAGCCGCATTCTAGAAAATTTTTCTTGGCACAAGGCGCCTTCAAAGAGACGAAGCGCCAGCCTGGCGCAAATTGCGCCAGAAAAACAGACGGCTAGAGCAAGGAGCCTTATAGTACAGTGGCAATCAGAACGATCCTTCCATTGAACGTTTCCGGGCAAGAGGCTCTTTCTAAAAGGGTCTAGTAGGCGCTCGGAACTATCAGGGCGCACGGGACCTTCCACGCAAGCGGAACGTTCCAGGAGCGAGTCTCCTTTCTAGCGTGCGGAACATTCCAGGCGCACGGAACTATCCTGGCGCTAGGCGCAAGGAGCCAGGCGCCAGAATATTCCAAATCTTCTTATGAGAGAGAGGTCAGTTGCGAGGCTCCTCTTTGAGTTTTAACTTGAGCAACTTTCCCCTGGCAAAGGTGCAAGATGGCGCACAGGCGGCCGTCACTTTTGTCAGAAGGATTCTGATACTAAGAGAAGCCATTTTTTCATTATTCAGAAGACTCCTGTTTGTTTGGAGTTCCTTCTCAATGCGGACTCTCTCTTCATTCATGCTCTTCCCCTCGTTATGAAGAGGCAAGAGCTTTGGGAGTTTTTCTTACAAGAATCTCATCGACGTTTGGGTATGATGGCGGATAGGAAATATCTACTTCCTTCCGTAAACCCTACAGATGAACAGGAATTCTTTCTCTTCCGCGATTTATGAGGAAATCACGAAGATTTAAAGAGTTCCTGGATTAACTTCCTTCCTTAAGGAGATATATATTAACTCCTTCCTTAATCGTTCTATTAACGAAAAGAACGAAGACAGTAAAAATTTTTCCTTTCTCTATCTGCCTCGGCAGGGAAAGAAGGTAGTAGAATATCTGCTGTATGAGAATACGATACGGCAAATCATAAGCACATACCGTAGTTACTTCTTTGCTGAGCAACTCAATTACCAGTATCCTTCCAGGGAATTTCTAGGAAGGACTACGCTTAAAGGGATTGTTAAGACAACGCCTACTTAGCTTCTAGATTTATCGAAGTCTTGTTTCGCTTAAATATGCATTAATAAGAACTTCCTGAAGTTCGATAATAATTTTATAGATTCCTTTATTTAATGGAGTAGCTGGCAACTCTGGAAGAGTAAGGCCAGACGGCTAACGGAGACTGCTTATTGCGCCTTAGAGACCAACGCAGTAACATGTAGGTGTCGGTCATGAGTGGTTGGTTACATGTCTCTCTCCTGCGGGATGGAATAACTAACCGTGTCTCTACCCTACAATCGCGGTTTTAGCCTCAGATTGAGGGGATAGTTAAGCAAACATAAATAAAATATTGTCTGCCTTTTGCTAAGAAGCTTTCAATAAGAAAGATATTACAACATTTCAATGCTGTTTACCGTAGGTAACATTATTAAAGGATTCTAACGCAGCGGAACTGTATATTATATGATGCTCTCATGCTTACGAAAGCATGGCTTATTAGAGTACATGCTTAGTGAGAAGATGAATGTAGTAGAAGAGAATTCACTTTAAGACTACGGTATGGTCAAGTCTTATGCACATACCGAGGTTAACTACAGAATTCCTAGTATCCTTACAAAGGTTTCCTAGATTAATGCTGTTTACCACAATGTGACAGTATTATAAAGGATTCTAATACGGCAGAGCACGATATAATATAATTCTCTCATCCTTTCGAGAAACGCACACAACCTTTTTAGAATCGGATATTGCTCAAGAGAAGATGGGTGAGTCGGATGGGAAACATTCTCTTAGTGGCAGAAGTTGTTTCCCTGAATGGACTATACTACGTATATAAAAGTTTTTTCCTACTAAGAACGGAATTAACACGTGAAGGATGTCGGGTACCATAAAGGCACAGATGTTCTGGCACATAACCTTAAAAGAACTAGAAGGAAGCGCCAGCCTGGCGCAATGCGCCAGAAGCACCATCCAAGATATTTTCTCGTTTTAGCGAGTTATTAACCTAAGAGTCCAGTAGTGAGTGGTTGGTTGGTTTGGTGTTCGCTTCTCACCTCGGTGGTCGCAGGTTCGATTCTCGGCCATTCCATTGAGGAGTGAGAGATGTGGATTTCTGGTGATAGAAGTTCACTCTCGACATGGTTCGGAAGTCACGTAAAACACTACCATACAACAAACAAAACAAACCAGTAGCCTCTCGGAAGGCTCGGTAACGGCAAGATTCGTTCCTGATTTCGTTACCCATTTAATCGGAAAGGGGTCGCTTACAAGGAATGATGAAATGATTTATTTTAATCACTTAGGCCAATTCCACGACACTCTCATATCGCATAGAGCATCGAGAATCTCTTTTTTCGCCCCTGTTCGCGTTAACAAAAGAGAACCTATTTGGGAACAGACACAGAACGTAACGATCCTTAAGAGGTTCGATGCAAGATTTTGCATGTCCGTGAGAACCTTCTCGATCGAAGATAATAACTGTTAACGTATGTCTAACATTTATTGAAAAGAGTTTTGAGAACCTGCGGAAAGTCTTCTTCATAGATCTCTTCTCAAGGTAGAAGACGAACAGGCTTCCTACTAGACTGCTTCCTTTTAGATCCTCGAACCAAGAGAGGTAGCAATATACGGACATCTTTAATTTAAAGAAGGGGAATAAACTTTAGTCTTTTTTCCCCTAGCTATAAATTCTTAACAGATATTAAGATAAATGGGCGTCAAAGGAAGAGAGGATGAATGCCTCATTTTGTGAATCCAACCTTAGAGAGGTTGGATTCACAGAAGTCACGTTCTTCTCACAGCATGTTTCGTAAGGCTTTTCCAAGAGTATCTGGATATTCTATCAGAATCTATTATAAATAGACCTGAAAAAACCTCTCCACTCTGAATCTGTCCGCGTGCAGACTGACCAGAAGTGGACATGAATGAGAGGATTTTTCAAGGTAAATGACAATAGTCATGGCTAAGACATAGAATTGCTGCAGATCGTGCTAGATGGAATGAGGAAACTGTCCTCTTCCGATACCTCTGTGAACCACATAGCGAGGTTCTTTCTTCACTTTCAAAGGGAAGAATCACCTAGGTATATATCTGCTATCAAAGAACGCAGTAAAAGGCTATACTCTGTCTCTACAAGGGGAATTAGAGATAACAGAGGATTAAGATCTTCGGGATTTTATACGATACCGCAATACGACAAGAGTAGGATATCATGTACTTCGAATGGGATCTTTTTGTGGCCACAGATTCCGTGTTCCGACAAAATGGAACTGCTCCTCATCAAACTTCTTTGAGAAAGTTTATGAAGGAATTCTTTGTTTCTCTTAGCCCTAAACGACCAAGAAGACAAGTGAAATTTTTGTGCATTGGAATCTCGCATCAGATTCAATGGAGACTCGGCAATGGGTTCTTGCCAGCATAGTATGTCTGGCAAAAGAACTAAAACCCTCTATTCCTGATGCAACGCTTTCAGATAGAAGTTTCGTTGCCCAGGCAGGGTACTTACATTTTCATCTACAGAAGAAGAGATGGTTTAAACGTTTGCCTACAGAGTCTTCAGGGTGCAATGAGGGCTCGAAATGCTTCCCAGAAGGTATTCAGAAGGACACAATAAGAGCTAGAAATCAGGGTTCCGCCCAATTTCAGCTCGGAGTCTCCTTCGACTTCCAGACTCCTTCCCTTCCTTCGGGCAAGGATAGGGAAGATTCTGCAACGAGGAAACTCATCAACATGTAAGAAGAGATCTCGTTAGCGAGGAGGATCCTTCACGAAGGATCCTCCTCGGTGGAAGACTCTTCTCTCTCGTATTGTTAGATATCCTGTCGTCTACTGGATGTAGCTGACTACAATCACCTCCCCTTGCCAGGGGCCAAAAGCTCAAAGGGGAAGAATTTCTTCCACCCTTCTCCAGTCTCCTGATAGACTATGTGGTTGTTCAGGACTCTCGGACAATGTAGCGCCAGCCAGGCGCCAAATGCCAATACAGTAATAATTTGGGTTACGAACCGATTAGTATACGAATTTTTTAACTTACGAAGTGACGCCCTCATTCTGAAATACGAATTTCACTTGGAATACGAATGCGCGAATTTCCATCATGGGAGGCCGCCTGCTTTGTTTACATCGGACATCGGATGAGCGTGGGATCTGCGAACACATTTTTTTCGGCCAAAACTTAACGAGGGTCACGTGACTTCCTCCCACGCATCCCTTGACCGTTTTTAAACCATAACTCTTTTACTATCTCGCTGGCGGTAAGATTGAACGCATCTGTCCGTGATACGCTCTCAAATTTGCTTAGTGATTTGCGCACGTGTTGTGTTTCTGTGATAGTGCTTATACATTACTATTACCCAAATACTAAGGACAATGGCTCCCAAGATGACGAAGGCAAGCAGCAAGAAGGAAAGCATAAGAAAGAAGGAGATGATTACAGTCTAAATGAAGAAGGAAATTATCCAAATGCATGATAAAGGCGAGCGCGTGAAAGACATTGCAGCATTCTTCAAGCGGTCGCAATCAACGATCTGCACTATTTTGAAGAAAAAGGAAGAAGTTAAAGCCAGTAAAGCATCAAAAGGTGTCACAGTATTGACGAAACGGCCTTATATTCTCGACGATGTAGAAAATTTGCTCATGGTTTGGATAAACGAGAAGCAGCTGGCAGGAGATTCCGTAGTGAGAGCATCATTTTGCGAAAAGGCTCGTAAGAGTGCAACAAATTTGTTTATCGATTATGGGGTGGGGTGGGTCTATTTCTATAAAAATTTTAAAGAACAGGCAAAAGCAAGCCTCCATAGAAAAATATTTTTTCAAAATTGTGAAAGACGACACAGTGTCGCGTAAGTGTAAAATTAGTGATCGTAGTGAACGGTGCTCTCTAGAGAAAGAACCAGAAAGTCTTCCAGAAGTGTTCACGGAGGGAGGTTTCCCCCCCAAGCCCTAACCCTCTCCTCCTCACCCTTCCCCTCCTCCCGTCTCCGTCAAGCCAGCAGCCACACTCGCCAAAGGTAAAGTTCAGGTTTTACTGTGCATGCATATTAAATCTAGTGTTTATATTTAATTTCATTCTTCAATTTTATAATTTTATGTAATTCCTACACGAATTTTCAACCTTAGTGAAAAAAATAAATGGAAAAATATGAATTGAAATGGTCATTCATGGTCGGGTGGAACGCATTATTTGCTTTTTATAACATTCTTATGGGAAAATCCATTTAGGTTACGAATTTTTTAGGTTACGAAGCAGGTTCTGGAACGGATTAAATTCGTAACCCAAGGTATTACTGTACAGGCGAAAAACGCCAGAGGCGGACAGTTCCAAGGAACTCTGTCATGGTCGGATACTGAGAAGGAGCGGGCCTCCAACCTGCAAACAAATCGGACAGATATAAGAGTGTCCGATGTGGACATCGCCAGACAGCCTAGAGACTCTTCCAAGCTCGAAGCTCCAGCAAGTGTGGAGGAGCCAAGCCAGGCGCCAGCCAGGCTCTAGAAGCCAGCCAGGCGCCATCCAGGTGCCAGGCTCCTTCAAGGCTAGGCTCCAGTCAGGATTGAGGATCCATCCAGGCGCAAGGCTCCTTCCAGTAAAGAGAAACCTAAAGCTCTGTCATGTAAGAGGGCTAGTCCCCATTGATATGATACAGGTAAGGCTCTGCCATGTAAGTGGGTCAGCCCCCATTGGCACGATCCGAGAAGGCTCTGTCGTGTAAGCGGGCTAGCCCCCATTGACATGATCCAGAAGGGTTTGTCAGTCATAGGTCCCTACCTCGCTGAAACTCTTGAGGCATGCAGACTCATAGACAGTAATCATGAAGTCTTCTGCCAGGCTCCAGGCGCAAGGCGCCAGCCAGACGCAAGGCTCCAGCCAGGAGGGAGGAGCAAGGCGCCAGCCAGACGCAAGGCTCCAGCCAGGCGTGAGGCGCTAGCCAGGAGGGAGGAGCCAATCAGGCGCCAGCCAGGCGCGAGGCTCCAGCCAGGCGCGAGGCACCAGCCAGGCGCGAGGCGCCAGCCAGGCGCGAGGCGCCAGCCAGGCGCGAGGCGCCAGCCAGGCGCGAGGCGCCAGCCAGGCGCGAGGCGCCATCCAGGCACGAGGCGCCAGCCAGGCGCGAGGCGCCATCCAGGCGCGAGGCGCCATCCAGGCGCGAGGCGCCATCCAGGCGCGAGGCGCCAGCCAGGCTCTAGGCGCCATTCAGGCTCGAGGCGCTAGCCAGGCTCCAGGCTTCACCCAGAAGAGATCTATATCAAAGAATGCCCTGGCCTTCTTTGAGACAATGTGATCTCCTAAGCACTTGACAAGTGCATTGATGATTCCTTCAAACAGCTGAGAATTAAAAGCGCATGAAGTGCAAGCTTTTCCGAATTCTTGTTCTTTCCTTAACAATATGTCATAAGGACATATTAGCTGTCACATACGGGAGATGCAACTCTATGTTGACTTCCCATATCTGAAGGATGTCAAGATAACCTACGAGAGATCCTTCTCTCTTGGTTGATACGTGTCTGCGGATACATTGCTGGGATAGGGAGCCGATACTGATCCTTAACTAGTGAGTTAAATTTTATTTAACGTCGTGTTTTTTCTTTGGGTTGTTTGAAAGGAGTTTGGGGATAACTCTTTTCAACTTAAGCACTAACCCTCGTGTTAGGATCAGGTGATCGGGATCGGTGTTGTGCTCCTTAATTATGCCACTAGGCATAGGCATATTGTCATGTAAGAGGCTCTGTCGAGTAAATGGATAAGACCCCATCGACAGACCCACAAGAACTCTTAGCCATAGGTCACATCCTCGCTGAGGCTCTTGAGGCGAAGCAGATTCCTAGGCATTAGCCATGGAATCTTCCGCCTGAACAAGTATAACCAAAGGTTTTATTATTTATTACCTACAAAACGTATGTTGTTTACCTGTCTATTCAGTAAATAGTTGTCTCTTACCCACCACCAAGGGTGTCAATCAGCTAAGTATATATCTGCCGGGGAAGTTGCATGTACAAAAATGATATTGTTAGAATACAATAAAGTTTTGTACATACTTACCCGGCAGATATATACGATGAATGGCCCACCCAGCCTCCCCTCAGGAGACAGGTGGAAGAGAAAATCTAGTTCTAGAACGGGAATGGTTCCTATTCCTGCCACCCAGCGGCAGGGGG
>NC_061099.1:52764724-52797224 GCF_015104395.2 Macrobrachium nipponense | reverse complement strand
GAAAGTCGAAAGCCTTACAGAGGTCGTGGAGAATCCCCAACAATCAGGCGTCCCTTCGGCAGAATCTGTTACGTCTCAGACTGCCAGGGACCGCTATAGGAAAAGCGTCCTACGAGAGTGCTTTTCGTCTTCAGGTTCGCCTTCTCCGAAAAGAGGATGGAAGGAGTCGAAGCTTTCCCGTCTGCTGAAGAGGAATTGGAAAGAGCCTGAATTCAATTCTAGCCCCGAGCACTTCTCTGAAGAAGATGCGCCTTCGGTAATAAAGAAGGCTAGGAAGGAGTTAGATCCATGGACGGTAAGAGAACCTCTAGCGCCTTCCAGATCTCCCTCTGCTGCTTCGAATGAGGAGGAGTCCTCTACCAGGAAAATTTTGTTAAATATGCAGGAGCAACTAGCGTCTTTGGTAGGAGTACTTTCCAAGGAGCATCCAGATACCGATCTGTCAGGCGCAACGAGCCTTCCAGGGGAGTTGTCGCACAGGCGGCCAACTCTGGGGGGAGCGGAGCATTAGACAGGCGAGAAGTGGAAAAGGAAGTAACTCTTGCCAAGCGCCTGGCGCCAGCCACGAGCCAGGCGCCAAGTAGGCGCCAGAGAACACCTGATAGTGAAGTTGACTTCGAAGTTTTCACGGGAAGAGAGGAGTCTTTCAGGCGCAAAGAGCCTGATTTTTCTTTAGATCGTTCGAGACCTAGAACGCCAACCAAGCGCCGAGATCCAACTAGAGGAAATGAAGCGCCTGATAGGAGCGAAGCGCCTGCTAAGCGCAATGCGCCTGCCAAGCGAAATGCGCCTACCAGGAGCTAGGAGTATTCGGCGCACGATGCGCCTGCCAGGATTCAGGAGTATTCGGAGCGCGATGCGCCTGCCAAGCGCCAGGAGTATTCGGAACGTGATGCGCCTGCCAGGCGCCAGGAGTATTCCGAACACGATACTCTTCCCAGGCGCCAGGAGTATTCTGAGCAAGATACTCCTGCTAAGCGCCAGGCGCTTTCTCTACAAGAAGAGCCTGACAACCGCCAGGAGTCCTCCAGGCGCCAAACTAAAACTATTCATGACTCTCCTAAGGATAGGCATAGAGAGAGAATAACTCTTAGTCCCTCTCCTGTTAGAAGTGCTTCTTCTTCGGAGAGGAAGAAATCAAGGGAGGAGACAGACGAAAGAAGGGAGCCTTCTCCTTCCGAGCCTCTTAACTTAGAGGACATTTCGGAAGACGAGATTACTAATAAAGAAGGGCTTTCAAATTATAAAGTTCTTTCTTCTCTCCTTTTAGAAGAGTATGGAGATTTGTTGACTCCAGCTGCTCCTCCTTCTCCACGCTCGCTCTTTTCGAGCACGAAAGCGCAGAAGTCTTCCTCCTTCCTGAAAATGAAGCCGGCCATATCCATGAAGAGGGCCCTACAATCGCTTGACTCCTGGATCAACACGAAAAAGGAGTTAGGAAGGACAGTATTTTGTATGCCTCCCGCCAAACTAATGGGTAGAAGAGGCATAAGGTATGAAACGGGAGAGAATATGGGATTGTCTCTGCCCATTTCGGCCGAATCAGACTTCTCGAGTCTTGTAGACTCCTCGAGGAGACACGCCTTGAACTCAGCCAGAGCAACATGGGGTCTTTCGGAGATGGACCATCTCCTCAAGGGACTTTTCCACACCTTAGAAGTATTTAACTTCCTGGATTGGTCCCTTGGGGTTCTGGCTAAGAAGTCCCAGGAAACGGAACATCTAAACCCCGAAGCCTTGCATAGTATCTTGACATGTATTGATAAGGCTGTTCAAGATGGATCGGCGGAAGTCTGCTTCCTCTTTGGTGCGGGAATGCTAAAGAAGAGGGCGGTTTATAGTGCTTACCTCACTAAGGCCATCTCTCCTTCGCAGAGGTCCGCTTTGTTGTTCGCTCCTCTCTCAGAACATTTAAAGGGAGCCCTCGCTACTTCGCGGTTCGACTATTGCGGATTCACGACTTCGCGGACTTTTTTCATTACGTATGTATATATTATAAAAGAAATATATCGCGGATTTTCCGGAAATTTCGAAAATAGCCTCGATATATGAAGACCCCAAATATTTCGTTAATTCCATTAATAATTAGTAATATCTGCTCTTACTGATGGTTCATTGCATTACATATGACATATAATTCAGTACAGAAAGAAATAAAACACGAAAAGAGAATGTGATCATACGATAATTCAGTATACGTAGTAAAATTAAATCGAACATGAAACGCAAATCAGATGCAGTCTGACTGTCATATTTGAATGGTGTAAGGCTGCTGATGGCTACTACTACAAATGTAATGGATGTGCATCTTTTCCACGAATCTTTTGTATGTATACGTAGTACTGCATCCAATAATATTGTTTGTTGCAAAAATCCCATCTTGAATAAGCGAACGTATCTTACAACAAAACAAGCGTAAAATAGCGTACGTAAAGCATCTATAGTACCTTGTACATATTTGAATTTGTAACTACTACGTAGCATGTAAGACGGACTGTGATTGGTTCCAATGCTGATAGATGACGAATCAGCTCCCAAGTTTTGTAATCTAGCCTGTGATTGGTGTTTTCACCGCTTCTCCGATCCGCAGCAGCTTGGCTTGTCTCTGACCAGTAGCATCTTCTCGCGGCCACTTTGTTTGCCGCTCTCTCGCCCGGTAGATGCTGCTACGTTACTGTGTAACTTTAACCAGTGCTGTGCGTGACTGTTTGAAGTTGAACTTTTTGTTGAACTTTCTGTTTAACCCCTGCAATGGCTCCCAAGCGTTCTGCTTCTGCTAAGGCTGGTAGTAAGCCTAAACGCCACCGAAAAATGATGACGATTGCTGAGAAGGTGACACTTCTCGATATGTTGAAAGAAGGCAGAAGTTACGCGGCCGCAGCCCGCCATTTTGGAGTGAACGAATCCACCGTTCGCTACATTAAGAAGGACAAGGCGAACATTAGAAAGACGGCTGCCATCACCTTTAGCAGGTCAGCGAAGCGAGTTGTTACTGCTCGTAATAAAATGATCGTCCGTATGGAAGGTGCTTTAGCAATCTGGATTGCCGACTGCCGGAAGAAGAACATAGCCTTGGATACGAACACCATCCGAACCAAGGCTTTGAGTTTGTATGAGAATTTTGCGGCAAAGGAACCTCAAGACGACGATGGCGACCATGCTGAAGAAGACGAAGATGATGTACTAGATGAACCTCAAGCAGGGACATCCACTGATTCCCAGCCTCAGAAACAACGTTTTTCCGCCAGCAAAGGATGGTTCGCGAAATTTCAGAAACGCTTCGGCCTGAAAAGCGTTTCCCTGCATGGCGAGGCTGCTTCTGCTGACACTACCGCTGCTGAAACTTACGCGAATGAGACATTTAAGAATATTATCACTGAAGATGGATACAAGCCCGAACAAGTGTTTAATATGGATGAGACCGGCTTGTTGTGGAAGAAAATGCCGTCGCGAACTTTCCTGTTCAAAGAAGAAGCCAAAGCCTTTGGTTTTAAAGCATTCAAAGATCGTGTTACCCTCGTGATGTGTGGCAATGCTGCTGGATTTTTGCTAAAGCCGGGGCTTATTTACAAATCGAAAAACCCTTGCGCTTTGAAAAATAAAAATAAGAATCTCCTTCCCGTATACTGGATGCATAATCCAAAAGCATGGATTACGAAGATGCTGACCTCCAACTGGTTCCACCAGTGTTTTATCCCACAAGTCAGTAAATATCTCTTAGAGAAGGGCTTGCCATTTAAGATCCTTCTCCTTATGGATAACGCTGGTGGACACGCAACTGATCTGTCGCATGAGGGCATTCAGGTTGAGTTCCTGCCACCCAACACAACGTCATTAATTCAACCGATGGACCAGGGGGTTATCAGGGCGTTCAAGGCCCTCTACACGAAGAATACCTTGGCGGACCTCATTGCGTGTGTGGATGCTGCCCAAGATGATGAGGATGAAACATTCAATTTGAAGGCGTACTGGCGGCAGTACACAATAGCCACGTGCCTGCAGAACATCCAGAAGGCACTGAAAGAAATGAAACCTGCTACTGTTAATGCGAGCTGGAAGAAGTTGTGGCCCCAGATTGTTTACAATGACAAGGGATTTACACCTGCTGAGATTCAACACTGCAGTACGGAAATCTGTGCAGTTGGCTGCGATAATTGGAGGTGACGGGTTTGGCGACATGACGACTGAAGACGTCGACGAGTTATTGGACTGCCATTCCCAGCCGCTAACTGACGCAGACCTCGAAGACTTGACGAAATCGGCCAGTGACGAAGACAGTGAAACACAGGAAGAGACCCAAGAAATTGTCGAAGAAACGGGCTTAACATTAGAACGGCTTGCCAAGCTCTGCAACCTTGCGAAGGAGTTGAAAGAATTGTCGCAAGAGTGGGACGAGGATATGGTTCGTTCTCTGCAATTCTGCAACAAAATCGATGAAGACATGACTCCCTACAGGATGCTCTTCGAGCGAAAAAAAAAGCAGCGGCAGCAACTTCCGATCACAATGTTCTTCCAGCCTCGCAAAAACGAGCCAGTTCCTCCTGCTACTATGCCTTCGGAAGAAATTGAAGAAGTGTCCCAGGAAGAAGTTGAAGAGGTGTCCCAGGAAAAGACACCTCCGTCTGAAGAGACGTAAAATACTATCATTGGCTGCACAATAGAAGACATCATCAGCTTCATCATCGTCATTTCTACTGTGCAGCAAATTCATCGCCATCATCATTCAAGTTTTTCTTCAACTTCTTTCATGGTGAGTACAGTAACAATCTTTATTTTGTTCATGAAACTTACCTGTCAGATATATATAATATATAGCTGATAATTCCGACGACCGACAGAATTTAAAACTTACGACACACGTAGTGGGAGTCAGGTGGTTAGTACCCATTCCCGCCGCTGGGAGGCGGGTATCAGGAACCATTCCCATTTTCTATTCATAATTTTTCTGTCGCCGTCTGGATTTGGAAACTTTTGGCTACTTGAGTATCCCTTTTGGTTCTTTTTTGGATTTATTGACTTGGATTGGTGGCTAGGCACACGTTATTAGTGGATTGAATTGATTTTGGTTTGGATTTCTCTTTGGATAAAATGTCAGGGTCTAGTACAGCTAGCGCTAGATTTGGTTCTAGGACTGATTGTAGAGGTAGGCTACTGAAAGCTTCAGTAGACCCCCATACGGTATGTAAAGGTTGCAGGGAGCATGAATGTGTGTTTGAAAGCCGTTGCAAGGAGTGTGAAAGGTTAACAGATTCTGAGTGGAAGGCGTATGAAACCTATCTTAGGAAACTAGAAAAGGATAGGTTAAGGAGGTCTTCCTCCAGGAGTGTTTTGGGTATGCAAGAAATTATTGTTTCTCCTGTTAACCCTCCTTCTGTTAATTCTCCTAACCCTGTAGTGTTGCCTCCGGGCCCTGAAACAGTGTCAGTAGAGGGTAATACTTTGTCCTTAATTTTGGAGTCTATTCGAAATTTAGAATCGAAAGTGTTAGCTCTTGAGAGCAAAAGTGATGTGCAGAAGTGCAGTGATACCCCTTGTGTAGTGGAGGGTGCGTCAGATCGGCCTCGTTTTGCCTCTAGGCCGGGACCTCTGCTTGACTCCCCGGACCCGGGGAGGGAGCATGTCGAAAGCCTAAGGAGGGTTACAAGGAACCCCACCGATCTGGCGTGCTTCGGGGCAATTTTGTTTCTGATGAAAATCACCAGACTGCTAAGGAGCGTGCGCGTGCACGTCTCTTCATGGAGTGTTTTTCGTCTTCGGAGGCTTCATCCCCACGTAAAGGGTGGAGTTCTCATGGTGCTTCCCGTCCGCTGAAAAGGACGGCGCGTGTTGGTGAAGCTTCACGTCCAAGTTCTCCGGAACTTCGATCTTCTCCTGATAGTGCGTTCGCCGCTTTCCCGCCGCAGAAAAGGCGTAGAGAGTCTTCGGACCTGGATTCGGTTAACTCGTTCGAGCGATATAGTCGCTCTAGAGTTCGGGAAGAGGCCGTGCCTGGGAGGAGGAGGGAGACGTCCCCTCGCCACTCTCCTGCTCACAGGATCAGTCCCTCCCCAGAACAGGAAGATTCGCCAACCAAGAGGATGCTTCAGTCTCTGCAGCAACAACTTCAGAACGTTCTTGCTTCTAGAGAGTCTCTTCCGCGTCGTCGTAGGAAGGATGATAGGCTTCCTGTGAAGAAGTCAAGACCTTCTCCTTCTCCTCGCTCGCCTCTCTCTCTGTTTGAGTCTCCCTCTAGAGTTCGTTCTGCTCCCCAGCGGCTCTCTAGAGGAGGTGAGAAGTTAGTTTCTCGCTCTCAGGATGAGGTTTTACCCGCTCGTACGTTTTCGGATGTTCGTAAGCGAGCTGTGGACGCTGAGCGCGCTTCTGTGCAAGTGGAGCGTGCTTCTGTTGCCGCCAAGCGCGCACCTGTTGATGATAAACGTGCGCCAGTGGACGCCGGGCGTGCGCTGGCGGACGCTCGGCGCGCGCCAGTGGACGCCAAGCGCACACTTGTGGACGCTCGGTGTGCGCCAGTGGGCGCCAGGCGTACACTAGTAGATACCGAGCACGCACCTGTCGGCGCCAAACGTGTGGCTTCGGACGCCAAGCGCGCGCTTGTGGACGCCAGTTCCTCACCAACGCAAGCACAGGTGGAAGAGGGAACCCTACCTGTTCATAGAATTTCTTCAGTACTCCCTCCAACTTCTCCAGTTTCTGAAGAGGGAGTTAGTGACGATTTCGTCGAAGCAGAGGAAGAGCAGCAGCCAGCTCCTGTCTCATCGGACTACAAAGTTTTGACGCGTCTTCTCCAGTCGGAGTTTGGAGAAACATTTCAACCTGAAGCCCCTCGTACTCCTCCTTCTCAATTTTCTTCATTCAAAGCGTCGAAGACATCGGGATTCGTTAAAATGAAGAAGTCGCTTTCCACGAAGCAAGCGTTCCGCAAAACCCACGATTGGATGGAGAAGAGGAAAGCGTCAGGCAAGTCCTCTTTTGCTTTGCCGCCATCAAGACTCTGCGGAAAAGGGGGCATGTGGTACGAGACGGGAGAGAACGTAGGCGTTAAACTGCCAGCCTCTGCTCAGGGTGATTTCGGGAGCATTGTGGATACCTCCAGAAGAGCCCTCCTGTCTTCATCAAAAGTCTCTTGGACTCATAACGAGTTCGACTTCCATCTAAAAGGCCTCTTCAGGACTCTAGAGGTCTTCAACTTTCTCGACTGGTGTCTTGGAGTTTTGGATGCCAGGTCCAGGAGTTCTGATACCATTAGTCTGGGGGAGCTGTCCAGTGTACTGTCTTGCATGGACAAGGCCGTCAGGGATGGTTCTGAGGAGTTGACTACTCACTTTAGCTTGGGGATTCTCAAGAAGAGAGCACTCTTCTGTAACTTTACAGCCAAATCCGTCTCTCCAGCGCAAAAGGCGGACTTGCTCTTCGCTCTGTTTTCAGACCATCTCTTCCCCCAGACTATGGTTAAGGACATAGCATCGAGCCTTCAGGAGACCAGCAGCTACTTCTTCTTCTGGCGTTTCTTTTACCGAGAAACCGAAGCCCTTTCGAGTTGGATCTTCCTCAAAACCAGCTTCTCCAGGAAGAGGCTCTTCCAGAGGAAAAACCCCTGCTCCGTCAAAGAGTAGGAAGTGATATGGAAGTCCTTCAGCCGCCGGTAGAAGCCAGGCTTCTTCTTTTCGCGAAAGCCTGGGAAGAGAGAGAGGCCGACCCTTGGTCGCTAGATATTGTGAGGAAGGGATACAGGATTCCGTTCATGAAGTCACCCCCGCTATCCTCAACACCAAAGAACTTGTCTCCTTCGTACCGAGGAGAAAAACAGAAACTGCTTTTCGATCTGCTAGATCAAATGATCGAGAAGCAAGCGGTGGAACAGGTCTTTGACCTGGATTCTCCAGGTTTTTACAACCGTCTGTTCCTAGCGCCGATGTCAGCAGCCTAAACCTCTTCGTCACAAAGAAAAAATTCAAGATGGAGACACCTCAATCTGTGCTGGCAGCTTTAAGACCGGGGGATTGGTGGATGGTCTCACTAGACCTCCACAAAGATGCGTATTTTTCACGTCCCCATCCATCCCCAATCAAGGAAATACTTGCGATTTGTCCTGAAGGGGAAAGTATTCCAGTTCAGGGCACTCTGCTTCGGTCTGAGCACAGAGCCGATGGTTTTCACCATTCTGATGAAGAACGTGGCGAGGCTGCTTCATCTTGCGAAGATAAGGATCTCTCTCTACCTAGACGACTGGCTTATTCGAGCTTCATCGCGAGACCGGTGTCTGGAGGACCTGCACACGACCTTGTCGTTAGTGAAGTCCCTGGGGCTTCTGGTAAACCTCGAAAAGTCATATCTGACTCCTTCTCAATCCTTAGTCTATCTGGGGATTCAGATGGACTCAGTGGCTTTTCGGGCTTTTCCGTCCCAGGGGCGACAATTTCAATGCTTAGAAAAAGTGGCGACCTTTCTGGGGAAGGAAACATGCTCGGTGAGGGAATGGATGAGTCTGCTGGGGACCATTTCCTCACTGGAGAAGTTTGTTTCTCTGGGAAGGTTGCACCTCAGACCTCTTCAATTCTTCCTAGCCAACAATTGGAAGAGCAAACAAGATCTGGAGGCGACCTTGTGGTTGACGAGAGAGGTGAAAGAACACGTAAGTTGGTGGTCAGATCCACGGAAGCTTGCAGAAGAGCTTTCTCTCAAGCTTCGGAACCCCGACCTAGTGTTGTTTTCCGACGCGTCGTCCATGGGTTGGGGAGCAACACTAGGAGGGAAAGAAGTGTCAGGCACCTGGAGAGGGGAACAGGTGTCCTGGCACATCAATCTGAAAGAGCTATCAGCGATTTACCTGGCGCTCAGGTTCTTCCAGGAGGAAATCTCCTGCAAAGTCATTCAGATCAACTCGGACAACACCACAGCACTGGCATACCTAAGGAATCAAGGGGGAACCCACTCGCCTTCTCTGTTTGCGGTCGCGAAGGAACTCCTGTTATGGGCGAAGGCGCAAGACGTCACTATCCTGACAAGGTTCGTGTCAGGAGTACAGAACGTTCGAGCGGACCTTCTCAGTTGACGAGGACAGCTTCTGCCGACGGAGTGAACCCTTCACCAGGAGGTTTGCCAGTCGCTGTGGAACCTGTGGGGTTGTCCGCATGTGGACGTGTTTCGCAACTTCCAGGACGAAAAGACTTCCGCTGTATTGCTCCCCAGTTCTGGACCCGGGAGCAGTGGCAGTAGACGCCCTACTTTGGAGTTGGTCGGGTCTAGACCTTTACGCTTTTCCCCCGCTCAAGATCCTCGGGGAAGTAATGAGGAAGTTCGCGGCATCGGAAGGAGCGAGGATGACCCTCATCGCCCCCTTCTGGCCAGCAGCCGACTGGTTCACAGAGGTGATGTCCTTCTTGGTAGACTTTCCGAGGACTCTGCCCTTAAGGAAAGATCTACTCAGACAGCCCCACTTCGAGAGGTACCACAAAAACCTCCCCGCTCTGAGTCTGACTGCGTTCAGACTATCAAGAAGTTGGCCAGAGCGAGGGGTTTTTCAAGACCTGTGGCTAAGGCGATTGCCACCACAAGGAGGCCCTCCTCAATCGCTCTGTACCAATCGAAGTGGGCTGTCTTCAGATGCTGGTGCAGGAAGAAGGGCATTTCCTCCACCACAACCTCTGTGAGCCAGATAGCTGATTTCCTTCTTTATCTGAGAGAAGTGAAGTTAGCTGTTCCCACTATTAAAGGCTACAGGAGTGTGCTTTCTGTAGTCTTCAGACACAGAGGACTCGATTTGACTAATAATAAAGACCTTCATGATCTCATTAGATCTTTCGAGACTACGAAGGTCATCCAAACTAAAGTACCCTCGTGGAACTTGGATGCGGTGCTTAAGTTCCTGATGTCAGGTCATTTCGAACCGCTTCATTCAGTTTCGCTGAGGAATCTGACGAAGAAAACGATCTTCCTAACCGCTCTGGCGACGGCGAAGAGGGTTAGCGAAATCCAGGCTATCAGCAAGCAGATTTGGGTTTCTCGGACATAATGCGGTTTTGTTCTTTAAGGGGGGTCCTGCGTTTTTAGCAAAGAACAAGAATCCTTCCAACCCGTGGACGAGGACGTTTGAAATCAAAGGGTTGTCAGAAATAGTGGGAAATGAACATGAGAGGTTCCTGTGTCCTGTCAGAGGCTCTTCTGACAATTTGTGGTGCTCAGTGAAGAAACCTGATCTTCCTATGTCGAAGAACGCACTGGCGTTCTTCCTAAGAAGTACGATTAAAGAAGCTTATGATAAGTGCAGTGATAGTGATTTGAAGCTTCTAAAAGTGAAAGCTCACGAGGTGAGAGCTATCGCTACCTCGGTAGCTTTTCACAAAAATATGGCGCTCAAAGATATTTTGAATGCCACATTTTGGAGAAGCAATTCGGTGTTCGCTTCACACTACCTGCGGGAGGTGAAAGTGACATACGAAAATTGCTTCTCCCTCGGACCATACGTTGCTGCAGACACTGTTTTGGGGGCAGGAGGTAACACTCATCCTATCCTTTAGGGATTAGGTGGGTTTTTAACTTGTGTTTTATGGTTGTGGGGTGACCGCCTGGGGCGGATCTCCCTTCCATTAGCTTAGTTAAGTTGGATACCTTTGGTAAGCTAAGCCAGGTGGTTGTATTTTTGCCTCGTTGCCCTCATCAGTATGGTCTCACCCCTGTTGACAGATCATCTGGAGTGCACCAGCTATATAGGTCTCTACCTTGCTGGCAACTCTAGTAGCACAAGCAGACTTACGTGGCAGTAATCATGAAGCCAGCTATGCTAACAGGTAAGGAACCAAGATATCAAATATCTGCATATATGTGTTTCCTAAATCCTCTATTCTGTCTCTCCCACTACCAAAGGTGGGATTCAGCTATATATATATATCTGACAGGTAAGTTTCATGAACAAAATGATATTGTAATGATACAATTAAGTTTGTTTATACTTACCTGGCAGATATATATAATTAAGTACCCACCCACCTCCCCTCAGGAGACAGTGGAAATAAAAATTATGAATAGAAAATGGGAATGGTTCCTGATACCCGCCTCCCAGCAGCGGGAATGGGTACTAACCACCTGACTCCCACTACGTGTGTCGTAAGTTTTAAATTCTGTCGGTCGTCGGAATTATCAGCTATATATATATATCTGCCAGGTAAGTATGAACAAACTTAATTGTATCATTACAATATCATTTTTTTATACTTTAATATTCTAACATTTTAATATTTGTGCCTGTTTTAGTTTAGGGTACTGTAGTACCGTACATGCATTAAGTGTTCTGTACATTAAAGGGTGGTTTGTTAACAGTACTACGTAAAGGGAGGGTTTTAAAAGTGAATATACATGTTAAATAAATACGTAAATATGGTGTCCCTACTTCGCGGATTTTCAGCTATCGCGGCCGGGTTTGGAACCTATCTACCGCTATAAACGAGGGTTCACTGTATTCCCTTCTCAGTTGGTGAGAGACATTGCTCATTCACTAACTGAGAAGGCCACTCAAGATCTCCTTAGGCTGTCTTCGAGGAAGAATAGACCTGTAGCCAGTGAGGAAAAGAAAGGGGCTCGTCCAGCTCAGCAGCAGCCCTTTCGAGGAGGCCCTCTGGCTAGATCGATCGCCAGAAGGAAGACAACAGAAAAAAGTGGAAGATCTTCCTTCCGTCCCTTTAAAAAGGGAAAATGAAGAAACGATTCTCCAAACACCTGTAGGAGCCAGGTTGCAAGTCTTTGCAGAAGCCTGGGCAAACATACGAACCGACTCTTGGTCGATGTCGATCATCAAGAAGGGTTATTATATCCCATTCAAGGACAGCCCTCCCCTGACAACAACACCGAGGGAACTGTCCGCCAGATACAGGGACCCTGTACTGATGGATACTCTTCGTCAAATGGTAGAGCAGATGTGGGACAAAAGAGCAATCGAGCTGGTACTGGATCACAGCTCCCCGGGGTTTAACAATCGCTTGTTTCTTGTAGCGAAAGCTTCAGGGGGATGGAGACCAGTACTGGATGTAAGTGCGCTGAACAGATTCGTAGAAAAACAAAAGTTCAGCATGGAAACGTCTGCTTCAGTCCTTGCAGCACTCCGTCAAGGAGATTGGATGGTGTCCCTAGACCTTCAAGACGCATATTTCCACATCCCGATTCATCATTCGTCGAGGAAGTACCTTCGTTTCATGTTGGAGGGAAGGATCTATCAGTTCAGGGCCCTGTGTTTCGGCCTGTCCACGGCTCCTCAAGTCTTCACAGACTTGATGAAAAATGTGTCAAGACACCTTCATTTGAAAGGGATAAACGTCTCCCTATACCTGGACGACTGGCTCATCAGGGCCAGGTCTCAAAAGCAGTGTTTGGAGGATCTTTCAACGACTTTGGAACTGACGAAGTCTTTAGGATTGATCGTAAACCTCGAGAAATCTCAGATGGTCCCCAGCCAGAACATGGTTTATCTGGGGATTCAGATGGATTCTCGGGGTTTTCGAGTATTTCCTTCTCAAGAGAGAATAAAGAAAGGTTGTACCGCAGTATCCAGCTTCTTAGGGAAGGAGCACAGTTCAGCGAGGGAATGGTTGGGCCTTCTGGGGACCCTTTCCTCGCTCGAACAGTTCTTTCCTCTAGGAAGACTGCATCTCCGTCCACTTCAGTTCTTCCTGAGAAGGAGTTGGAATTGGAAGACAGGACAGCTCTCAGATACTTTTCCAATCTCAACAGAAGTAAAGAATCAATTAAGGTGTTGGTTAACCCCTTTAGAAGAGAACAAAGGAGTGTCCCTGGAAGTACGGAACCCAAACCTGATATTGTTCTCAGACGTGTCGGAGACAGGTTGGGGTGCAACCTTAGGATCCAAAAAAGTGTCAGGCACCTGGTCGGAAGAGCAGGTGTCATGGCACATAAATTGCAAGGAGCTCTTAGCAATTCACCTAGCGCTAAAGAGCTTCGAACACATAGTCAGAGACGGAGTAGTGCGGATAAACTCCGACAATACCACCGCTCTGGCTTATGTGAAAAAACAAGGAGGAACTCACTCTCTCGCCCTATACAAACTGGCAAGAGATCTGCTGATTTGGGCAAATCAGAAGAATATAATTCTCCTAACAAGGTTTGTCCAAGGGGAGAGGAACGTGAGAGCGGACAGACTGAGCAGGAGGTTCCAGGTCCTCCCAACAGAATGGACCCTCCACTCAGAAGTCTGTCAGAGCCTTTGGTCTCTTTGGGGGAAGCCTCAAATAGATTTGTTCGCCACGTTCTTCTCCAAAAGGATAGACACATTTTGCGCTCTAGTAGAAGATCCCAGGGCTTATGCAATAGACGCCTTTCTCCTGAACTGGTCAGGGCTAGACGTGTACGCTTTTCCCCCATTCAAGATACTGGGGGAAGTAGTCAGAAAGTTCGTGGCCTCGAAGGGGACAAGAATGACTGATAGTCCCATATTGGCCATCCCGAATTTGGTTCACAGAGGTAATGGAGTGGACGGTGGACTTCCCCAGATCTCTTCCAAACAGGATAGATCTGCTCAAACAACCCCACTTCGAGAGGTACCATCAAAACCTACCCGCTCTTGCTCTGACTGCCTTTCGACTATCGAAAGACTTGTCAGAGCGAGAGGGTTTTCTCGCAAGGCGGCAAGCGCAATTGCCAGAGCCCACAGATCATCTACTTTGCGAGTGTACCAATCGAAGTGGGAGGTGCTCAGAAGTTGGTGTAGGTCGAAGAAGCTGTCCTCCTCCAATACCTCTGTGACCGAAATTGCGGATTTCCTTCTTTTCCTGAGGGAAAAATCGCATCTCTCTGTACCGACTATTAAGGGGTACAGGAGCATGCTTTCGGCAGTATTCAGGAACAGAGGATTAGATTTGACAAATGATAAGGATTTACACGATCTTATTCGTTCCTTCGAAACATCAAAATCAATAGAACCCAGAGTTCCGAGCTGGAATCTAGATGTGGTCCTAAAATTTCTGTCTTCTGAAAGGTTCGAACTACCTCACACGGCTTCCTTTCGAGATATCACAAGGAAGTGTCTGTTTCTGCTGTCTCTCGCTACGGCAAAAAGAGTCAGCGAGTTGCACGCCCTTGAGTCATGAGTTGGTTTCAAGGGAGACTCTGCGATTTGTTTGTTCCAGACTCTCTCTCTTGCTAAGAATGAGAATCCCTCGAATCCCTGGCCCAGGAGCTTCGAGGTAAAAGGCCTGACTAGTCTGGTAGGCAGAGAGGCAGAGAGATCCCTCTGCCCAGTCAGAGCACTTAAATTCTATCTGGACAGAAAGAAGCAGTTGGGGGGTTTGCAACACGGTCTATGGTGCTCAGTAAAGGACCCCAAAAGACCGATGTCTAAGAATGCCTTAGCATTCTTTGTAAGAAGTGTGATTACCGAGGCTCATAAGAACTGCCCAGATGACTCTTTTAATCAATTAAGAGTAAGAGCTCATGAAGTAAGGGCAATCGCGACGTCTATTGCGTTCCAAAGAATATGTCTCAAGAATATTTTGGATGCAACTTATTGGAGGTGCAACTCAGTGTTTGCATCTCATTACTTAAAGGATGTGCGCGTTACGTATGAGAAATGTTATTCTCTAGGTCCGTTTGTGTCAGCACAGACGGTTCTGGGTACTGGAGCGAGCACCAATCCTTAAATAAGTGTACGTAACCCTCTTGTCGGATGCCTTCTTGGTTTTCCTGTGCATGGAAGTGTCAGATGTCGCACAGGCGGCCTTCACTTCTCTTCACTAGGAGATCGAGTGGTAACTGACTTTTAGAGGGGTACAAAAAATTTTTTTTTTTTTTTTTTTTTTTTTTTTTGTACTTTCGTGTGAGTGTTTATCGAGTTTTTGGTTGTTTGCTAAGAGTCCGGGGATGGCTCTTGGCAATCTTAGAACTAACACGGGTGTTAGGATCGGGTAATCGGGATCGGTTGTGTGCTCCTTAAAGAAGGCGTGTTGTCATATAAGCGGATTAGCACCCATTGACAAATGTCAGTTAGGCTCTGCCGAGTAAGTGGACAAGACCCCATCGACAGACCCACAATAGAAACTCTTGGCCACAGATCACTATTCCTCGCCTAAGGCTTTCTTGCGGTGAAGCAGGAGGCTCTTTGGCAGGTAGCCACGAAGTCTTCCACCTAATAAGGTAGGAACCAAGGTCTATAAATACCTACAACATATGTTGTTTACCTGTCTATTCAGTAGTTAGCTGTCTCTTGCCCTCCACCAAAGGGTGACAATCAGCTAAGTATATATCTGACAGGTAAGTTGAATGTATGAAAATTATATTGTTATGATACAATAAAGTTTCATACATACTTACCTGGCAGATATATACGATTGAGGACCCACCCAGCCTCCCCGCAGGAGACGGGTGGAAGAGAAAATCTGATTAGAAAACGGGAATGGTTCCTAGTCCTGCCACCCAGAGCGGGGCGGTTGATCACCTGACCTACCTGTAGCGAGTGCCGCGAAATTTGAATTTCTGTCGGGGACGACGGAGTCGATAGCTAAGTATATATCTGCCAGGTAAGTATGTATGAAACTTTATTGTATCATAACAATATCATATTAAAGAGGCAAATATAATAATTTTGATATACGTACATTGAGGAACATATTCAATCATATGTTTAGAAAAAATTTCATGTTTCAGGATGCAGGTATCACTATACAACACCAGTTTTTACGGGGGTGAGGAAGACATATTTGAACATAATGGAAAGTCACTGAGAAACAGTAGCTTGGCTATCCATGATGGGGAAGGTAGCAGCACCCTTGTGGCCCAGCACCATGATGTCATGACAACTGGGTGGTTCAGTATGAACAGAGAAAATGGAGGTCCTTCTTATATTTGTAGTTTACCCTTCTCGTATGCTGCTGCTATTTTTACAAGTGACACTGCCCTCATCTGTTTTGTTTTCATTACTCCCATCATCGCTTTCATTATCCTCCTACCTTCTTTTCGTAAGAAGCACTTATCCTCTGTTTTAGTGGTAAGTAAAATGTATAATTTGTATTTCATGTAACTTTCCCTGTAATTTGGAAGTGAAAAGTTTGTGTTTAGTGGTTTTGTCTCATAAGTGAATGATACAGAGAGTAGAGAAGAATTGAGAGTATATACAGTTGATCAGATTGGTATATCACTAGTTTGTTGTTCAAACAAAATTGTTCATATATGAAACAAACCATCAGTCTTAACATTAGGGTAAATCTTCTAGTGCCAGCTGGAAACTGGTAAAGTAAAAATCAATAAAATTGTATATGCAAGGGACTAGTGGCATCTGTCCTTTGTCTTAAGTCACAAGATAAGTGGGAACACCCATATACCCAGCCCCAACTTGTGACCTCACTAAAACCAGCTCGGTTTTGCCCACATTTTCTTTCTTTCCGTGTTTCAGTGTGTGAATTTCTGATGTTTTTGGATGATTGCTAGGTTATAATGGATCTCGTAAGAAGCAATGGAAATGCCCGGGTTTTGGTGGATTTCCTTTTTCTTGCTTCCTAACATCAGTGAATATGGATCCTCACCCAACATGTATGCACGTAGTAGTATATGCAGAGAAAACGTAAGTAATACAACTAATCCTTGTTCAGTTTGTCATGATTGGTTGGTGAAACAATTGAAGAGGTTTTATGGGAAGGGTCAGTACAAGAGGAAGGAGATGACTCTATCTTTGTTTGATGGTGATTCATCTTCATCTTCTTTTATTGTGTCCTCGTGATGGTGTTCCTTCTTTAGAGAAGCCTGTTCCACTTGTTTCTCCTCCTGTAATGGAAGTTTCCCATAATCCTTCCTGTTCATCCAATGATCCGTCAGTGGATGCATTGGGAGGAATTTTGGGTGGCTTTTTGCACATTTATGCTGCTTCTTTTCCTTAGGGGAGGGGGAAGGGATCTCCTTTGTTTCAATTTCCAGATCCTGGATGCTGGACCTCTCTAGGTCTATCAGGAGTACCAACCTTGGATGGCCTATTGTCCCATGGCTTGTTGGCTACCTTCCAGTATCTTATCCCCCTAGATGCTGACCCCTTAGCATGGGTAGGGGGGCTTAGGGACCAGCAGCTGGGCCGTTATGCCTGGTGGGGTTGCTTTCTCACTGGTCCTGGTGGCCCAGCTGCTGATCCAACTAAATTAGTCTGAACTTTTCCTTCTTTTTGCAATTTTTTCATTCTTACTACATTCTTCTCCTTCATGTAATATTTTTTACTAGCATTTCGGATTAATTTTGTGGAATTTTCCACCTTTGCTTAAATTTACTGGACCTGTTAAAACAGAAAAGATATCATAGCTGGGACTGAATTTTATATCTGAAGTGAAATAGTGGGAACCGTGGCAGGACCATCAACTGCCCGATAATGTTTGGACCTGAGGGATATCAGGCGGAACTATTGCAGGGCTGGACCACGGATTCCAGGGGGGTCATATCAAGAATACTTACGTCAAAGCTAAACCCTAACTATAAGTACGTTAGAGAACCAACTGACAGAGCCCCAAATAGACCGAGACTGCCAAAGCCGCTTGAGGTCCGACTAGCAAGTTCTGCCAGGGAGGTGGGATTACTTCCCCCTGCAGTAGCTGAAATTTCGCCCTCAAAGTTTCCTCCCTGGAATAGACCATGCCTAGAAATCTGCCCAATTAGGGACAGCAGGAGCAACAGTTCTGGTGATCAGTTGAGGGCAAGTTTCTTGGACCATGCTTCCGAACATGGTGATTCTCATCATATATATACTGATGGCTCGAAGGGTTCTGATGGTGTTGGTTGCTCTGTAGTGACTAGTGGTAATATCATTAAAAAGAACTTCCTTCTAATTCTTCTGTTTTACAGCTGAACTGCTGGCGAGTTTTGACTGCTCTTAAATATTTTTTTATAGTTCTTGTACTAACAAGGTTTTTGTTTTTTTACCATTTTTTACCACTCTTTGAGTGTTTTATCTTCTCTTAAAAGCCTAGTCTCTTGCCACCCTTTAGTGCAAGAAGTTCAAGATTGGTTTTATCTTTTAATTAATAGAAGAGGATTTTCTGTTAGGTTTTGTTGGGCTCCGTCCCATATTGGAATTGTTGGGAATGAGCGAGCTGACGCTGCTGCTAAGGCTGCAACTAGGCTTAGGCACATTTCCAACATGTGCGTCCCTGTATCTGATTTTAAAAGTACCATTCGATTTTATTGTAGAGACCAGTGGCAGGCCCACTAGTCTACTTTAGATAATAATCTTAAATTGAAATCGATTAGGCCTTCTGTTCATCCTTGGCCTCATAGCCGGATGGATAGAAGGCCTGAGATAGTTTTAGCTAGATTACTTATTGGCCACACTAAATATACTCACGGGTATCTAATGATGAGTGGAGCGGATAGGCAGGTTCCTCGCTGTTCCACATGTCATGTAGATTTGACTGTGGTGCATATTTTGGGTGGAGTGCCCTCATTTTGAAATCAAACGTAGAGCTTGTTTGCTGGCAAATAGTCTCTTGGCGATATTTTAGGTGAAGGTGCTCAGGCAGAGCAAATTATGACTTTTTAAAAAAAATATTATTGGTCTTTTTTTTTTTTTATGAATTGTAATTTCTCTTAATTGTTTTAGGTTTCTTGGTTGTTTGGTTTTTATGAATGAATGATTTGTATGTTAGATGGTTGTGTGTATGTTTGTTTACGACTTTTAGTGACTTTTACTTGCCAAAAAACTTTTATTCTTAAAGATATATATGCGCTGAATGGCCCCTCAGCTCCGGCGCTTGGCTATGTGCCAAAAATTTTATAATCTAATCTAATCCTAAACAATCAGTCTCCTTCCAGAAAAAAAGAGCAAGGTTTTAAGCTGAAAGCTCTTAAAAGAGGCTCTAATGTAACAGCCTCTAAAGGAAAGTAAAATTCACTAATTTTCTCCAGTGGAACTGTCAGGGATTAAGAGCTAAATGGGAAGAATTAAGTCTGCTCATATCAGAGGTGTCTCCTGTTTGTATAGCTCTGCAGGAGACCATGATTGGTAATAATGAAGGCCCCAGCCCATGAGAGTATACATCCTATCATTCCACCTATAATTTAAATATTGGAAGCCATGGTGGTGTTTTATATGTTCGAAATGACACCCCTCAAAATCCTATTAGTATCTAATCAGCATTGTAAGTGATAGGTGTGCAGATCCATTTGCAAAGAAAATATACAGTATGCTCTCTCTATCTACCACTTAACGAAGTCTTCCCCATCAATGAATTTAAATCTCTTATTCAACAGTTACCACGTCCTTTTGTTATTTTGGAAGATATGAATAGCAGAAACCCTCTTTGGGGCGACATCGTCACCAATCAAAGAGGAAGGCTCTTAGGTTCCATCATAGAAGATGAAAATGTGGGGATCCTCAACTCTGGGGAGTCTACGCATTTTCATATTCAAACAGGCACGTTATCAACAATTGATTTACCTATATGTAGCGATGACTGCCTTATTGACTTTAATTGGAAAGCTATAAATGATAGTTTTATGAATAGAACTTACCTGGCAGTTATATATATATAGCTATAGTCTCTATCGGTTCGGCAGATTTTTCATAACTCGCGGCAACCGCCGAGTGGTAGGTGTCCAGTTAGGTGGTTAACAACCCTTACAGGGTGGTACTTGGAACCATTCCCATTTTCTATTCCTCAGATCATCTCTGCCGGTTGGACTGTCAACATCATTGTTAGTCCTCCGTCGGGTTTTTCGCTCGCTTCCCTGTGTCGCTGTTTTTCTACTGAATTGGTGACGTATTCTGTGGATGGCAATCGCTTTGGCTTTATTTTGGTTTATTCTTTGGATGATTCTTTGATTTGAGATGTCTCAGAAACAGTTTCGAAGGCTTCGGTCGATCCTCACACTGTTGGTTGGGGTGTAGGGGTTTTGAATGTGCCTTGGATAAAAGATGTAAAGAATGCGAGGGTTTGGATGAGAAACAATGGTTGGATATGAAACGCTATGTGCGTAGATTGGAATTAGATAAAGTCAGGAGGGCTTCTAAATCTAAATCTAAGTCTAGGTCTGGAAGTGAAGCTAGTGTAGACCTTTCCATTCCCTTAACCCCTGTATTATTAGAACCTGCTCCTGAGGTAGTAGCTCCTTCTCCTGTAGCAGGACCTGTAGCTACTTTGGATGACCCTCAGTACGTCAAGATGGCGGTTGAGATGCAAATTCTTAAGGAGCAACTTGCAGCCTTAAAACAAGGTAAGAGTGAAGGTGAAATAAGTGATAGTGCTTGTGAAAGTGCAGTGGAGGTGGCGACTGATCGATCCTGTCATGCCCCTAGGTCTAGACCTCTACCAAGCTCCCTGGACCAAGGGAGAAGGTACATTGATGACCGTAAGGGGGTGAGAGGAACTGATCCTCAGTCAGCCGTCGCCTCAAGCAGTCCTGTTGCTTTTTCCCAGGCTGCTTTTGACCGCCACAGAAAAGGCGTGTCGGAAGTGGTAGCGTCTTCTCCGAGCCCCTCTCCTTGACGCAGATGGCAGTATGAGGAATCGAGACCGCTCAAGAGGAGTTGGAAGCAGCGTCCTGATCTGACGCGGTTTCGTTCGCCCCATTCTAGTAGATGGAGTAGCCCGGAACCGTTTCCTTCTGATGATGGCTTGGACGCATCACCTGCGAAAAGGCGAGAACTAGAGAGGAGGATTCTCCGCAGGACGCATGGAGACATGAGAGATCTCCTCTTCCATTCAGGAACTACGGGGGAATTCTCTAGAGAACCTTCTTCCTCCAGCATACCCCGACGCCCGTCTCCTTCGGAACCGCAGGACCCAGCAACGGTAGCGAGATCGTTCATGGCGGTCATGCAAGAGCAGTTGACTTCGCTAGTAGAAGCTTTTAATCGCCCTCCTCTCCAGTCGGGCAGACGTAAGGATGACAGGCTGCCAGTGAAGAGATCAAGGGAGGAAGCACCGTTTCAAGAAGTTGAACAACTCCGTCCTCGTGATGTCAGGAGGTTACAATACTCTTCTCCTGCTAAACCTTCCCTCGATTCTCTACGCCATGTTAAATCTAGCTCTCGTCGCCTCTCCTCTCCTTCACCTAGACGACGAGGGACGGACTTGGTAACTCGTCATGACGACACCTTCAGGTCTCCTCGCCAGGAGAAAAGCAGCGCTCGTTCCCAACAGTCTGTCGCTCAACAGCACGTATTCAAAGTGGGTCGGCAGGACGCATGCAGCTCGCTTTTCCGAACAAGAACGCATACAGCGCTTCGCGAACAAGACGCATACGCAGCGCTCCAACAAGACGCCACAGGCGCTCACGGACAGGACGCATCCTGCTGTTGTACGTCAGGACGCATCCAGTACTCGTCTTCAGGACACATCCAGCACTCGTCATCAGGACGCAACCAGCTCTCGGCGACATGACGCATCCAGCTCTCGGCGCCAGGACGCAGCCAGCCCTCGGCGCCAGGACCCATGCATCTCGCAACGAAAGGACTCTCACAGTGCACTAGCAAAGAACGTATCCAACTCTCGAAGGAAGGACGTATCCAGCTCCCGATGTCGGGAAACATATAGCGCTCGAGGCAAAGATGCATTAAGGGATCGGCCTCAGGATGTACCAGCCGTTCGGCGCCAAGACACTTTGGACTCTCGACATCAGGACGCTTCCAGTTCACGACGCAAGGACGCATCTGACGTTCAGGAATTTTCGTCTGACACAGGTGTTCATCAGCAAGGCTTTGATGAAGGTACACACGACAGCTCGGATCAACAAGGACCTTCCGACTTGTTCCTTCTACCCATAATGGAAAGGAGATAGAAGGAAGTCTGGAATTAGATGAAATTTCAGAGGATGAGGATAAACCTTCTAACGCGGCTGCAGACTATAAAGTGCTTTCTCGCTCCCTCCTTGAGCTGTTTGGAGAGGAACTTAAACCAGCAGCTCCCCGTTCTCCTCAGTCACAGTTCGTTAGAAGGAAGTCGCAAAAACAGTCAGCCTTCATCAAGATGAAGTTGTCTATTTCGGCGAAGAAGGCGATGGCAAGAATAGGAGACTGGTTGAAGGAACGGAGACAAGCAGTGAAAACCACCTTTTCCTTCCCTCCGGCTAAACTGGCGTCTAAGGCGGGAATGTGGTATGAGACTGGAGAAGCTCTTGGCCTGGGAGTACCTGCCTCCTCCCAGGGGGACTTCTCCGGTATTGTAGATTCCTCAAGGAGACATGCCCTCAATTCAGCGAAAGTGATGTGGTCCATGACGGAGTTAGACCACTTCGTTAAAGGTATATTTCGATCTTTTGAAGTATTCAGCTTCTTGGACTGGGCCTGGGAGTGCTGGCCTAGGAAAGCAGAAAGACATAAAACCCATAAAGGTCCACAGAAATGGAGGAGTTAACTAGCATTATGGCCTGTATGGATAAGGCACGTGAGGATGGAGCGAACGAGATGGCTTCCCTGTTTACGGCGGGGATTTTTGAAAGAAAAGAGCGCTGTTTTATGCTCCTTCGCCACCAAAAGGAGTTACGATCGCGCAGAAGGAGGAAAACTCCTTTATGCCCCTCTCAGAACATCTTTTTCCGCAAGCTCTGGTTAGGGATATTACTCTTTCTCTAACTCAGAAGGCCACTCAAGATCTTCTAACTCGCTCCATAAGAAAGGTTCTTCCGGGCAGTCAGGCATCAGCAAAGAAAGAAGAAAAGAAGGTTTTGCAGCCCTTTCGAGGTAGGGCTCCGACCAGGACGGATTTCAGAGGAAGAAGACAGGAGACAGGCGGACGAACAAGCAGGAGATCGTTTAGATCCCGTGCTAGGAAATGAGTTACAAGTCCTCCAGTCAGCAGTAGGAGCAAGAGACTGTCAAGTTTTTGGCAGACTTGGAAAAGGAGGCAGGCCGGACACCTGGTCCCTCTCAGTCGTAAGGGAAGGTTATATCAGATCCCTTTCTTGAAAAAGCCACCTCTTTCGAGAACACTAAGAGCCTTAGTGGCTCAATCTCCGGTTCGCTACGAAACAAGAGGCTCTCCTAGATCTAGTAGACCAGATGCTAGGAAAGGGAGCCATAGAACCTGTACTGGAACTAGAATCACCAGGCTTTTACAATCGCCTGTTTCTAGTACCCAAGAACTCGGGGGGGGGGGGGGGGGGGGGGGGGGGGGGGGGGGGGGGGGGGGGGGGGGGGGGGGGGGGGGGTGGGGGGGGGGGGGGGGATGGTAGAGACCCGTTCTAGATGTCAGCGCACTGAACGTCTTTGTAGAGAAGACAAAATTTACTATGGAAACGACGCAGTCTGTGCTGGCAGCAGTTCGTCCAGGGGACTGGATGGTGTCCCTGGATTTGCAAGACGCCTATTTTCATATTCCCATCCACCCGACTTCAAGGAAATTCTTAAGATTCGTGGTTCAGAACAGGGTGTTTCCAGTTCAGAGCCCTTTCTTTGTTTCGGCCTCAGTACAGCCCTCAAGTCTTCACCAGGGTAATGTCGAACGTAGCGGCTTGGCTTCATCAAGAAGGGATAAGGGTATCCCTATACCTAGACGACTGGCTGATAAGGTCACAATCAAAGAACAAGTGTCTGGAGGACTTAAGAAAGACGTTTCTGATGACCCAGGAACTGGGACTCATCATCAACAAGGAGAAGTCCCAGACCGAACCGAGTCAGACAATTCTCTATTTGGGGATAGTTCTGGACTCAGCTCGTTTTCGGGCTTTTCCCTCTCAAGAGCAGAACAAGTGCCTCGAGAAAGTGCAGCAACTTCCTAGGGAGAGAGAAGTGCTTGGCGAAGGAGTGGATGAGTTTGCTGGGCACCCTCTCCTTGCTCGAGCAGTTTGTCTCCTGGGAAGGTTGCACCTCAGACCTCTGCAACACTTCCTTTCAAGAGTATGGGACAGGAGAAATCAGGAGGACTCCTTTTCTTTTCTCATTCCAGCAGACGTCAAAACGCAGTTGAGTGGGTGGCCGGATCCCACAAAATTGAGGGAAGGAATATCCCTATACAAGAACAACCCAGACCTAGTGTTGTTCTCAGACGCTTCGGAGTCAGGTTGGGGAGCAACACTGGGGAACAAGGAAGCATCGGGCTCTTGGGAAGTGCAACAGAAAGGATGGCACATCAACAAGAAAGAATTGATGACCATCCTATTAGGTTTAAAAGCCTCAAAGAGGTAGTCTCGGGGAAGGTAGTAGAGGTCAACTCGGACAACACCACAGCCCTGGCGTACATAAGAAAGCAAGGAGGAACTCATTCTCTGTCCCTATACGAAGCAGCAAGGGAACTCCTTCTATGGACGAAGGAGAATGGAATAAATCTGTTAACGAGATTTGTACAGGGACAGAAGAATGTGAGGGCATGCTCAGCAGGAAAGGGCAAGTTCTTCCAACAGAATGGACCCTCGATCTACAAGTTTGCCAGGAACTGTGGAAGTTATGGGGGAGGCCATCGATAGATCTCTTCGCCTCCAGCAAGAACAAGAGAATCCCAACTACTGCTCCCTGGCACCGGACAAGGAAGCAATAGCAGTGGACGCCTTCTTGATGGACTGGACAGGGATGGATACTTATGCATTTCCCCCGTTCAAGATCATCAATCTGGTCATCAAGAAGTTCGCCCTTCTCGAAACAGGAGAAATGACCCTGATAGCACCTTTTTGGCCAGCAAGAGAATGGTTCACAGAGGTAGTGGAGATGCTAGTGGACTTTCCAAGAAGCCTTCCTCCAAGTTCAAAGCTTCTCAAACAGCCCCACTTCGAGAGGTATCATCAAAACCCCCTCGCTCTACAGCTGACTGCATTCAGACTATCGAGAAGCTTGTCAGAGCGAAAGGCTTTTCTGAGCAAGCGGCTAGAGCTATCGCAAGAGCGAGGAGGATATCTTCACAGAGAGTATACCAATCGAAGTGGGAAATTTTTAGATCTTGGTGTAAACGACACAAAGTGTCCTCAACCACTACCTCTGTGAGTCAGATTGCTGATTTTCTTCTGTTCCTCAGACAGGAATCTAAGCTGGCCGTATCCACGATAAAAGGATACAAAAGTATGCTTTCAACAGTCTTTAAGCATAGAGGCATCGACCTATCACTAAATAGGATTTGAAGGATCTTCTTGAAGTCGTTTGAAACGACTAAACACACAGTAAGACCCCCGGCTTGGAATTTGGATGTGGTTTTGAAGTTCTTATGCTGTAGGAAGTTCGAACCCATCTCGCAATCGACCCTTAGAGATTTAACTAAGAAGACGTTATTTCTGATGGCTCTCGCCACAGCAAAAAGGGTCAGCGAGATTCAGGCGATGGAGAAGCACGTAGGCTTCACTCAAGACGGAGCAGTATGTTCCTTTAGGCTCGACTTCCTCGCTAAGAATGAGAACCCATCCAAACCCTCGCCGAGGGACGTTTGAGGTTCCTAACCTCTACAAACTTGGTGGGTCAAGAGGAGGAGAGACTCCTCTGCCAAGTTAGAGCTCTCAGAACATATTTGTCACGGACCCAAGAGTTTAAGAGGACCTTCCAGTGCTTTATGGTGTTCCGTTAAAGATACCTCAAACAAGGCCCCGTTCTCGAAGGAATTAACATTGTCATTTCTTCTTGAGGGAAAACAATTAGGGAAGAACGCTTCACCTCGTTATGCGAGGAGGAGTAACTTCTGGTCTTTCTTAAAACAAGTGGAAGGCCCATGAGGTGACGGCTATTTTCTACGTCTTTGGCATACCAAGTTAAGAAAACATAGTCAGTTTAAGACAAAATAAAAAAAATGGACATCGACATTTTATTTTGGAGGAGCGACTCTGTATTCGCTTCTCATTATCTCAGAGAGGCAAGAGTAGACTACGAGAAGTGTTACTCTTTGGGTCCATACGTAGCTACGTCTTCGTTATTGGGCGAAGGAGTTACTACCTCCCTTCAACCTTAACTTTAGTTTGACATACCTTTATTGGGGTTTGTGTTTTTATGGTTGTCTGAGGAGTGGCCTGGTCGAGATGGCACCCTCAGTCTAGCTAGATAGATAAAATATCTAGTCTGCAAGGTTAGGTGGTTAGGTTGAGTAAGGTTGCAGTTAATTAAAAGGGGAATAGGTAGTGCAGAAGTCTAGTCACGTTGTTGGTCTCGCCCCGTTTGACAGACTATTGAGTGGTTTCAGCATAGCAGGTCTCATCCTGGCTGGCGCTCCTAAGGGAAAGCGACTCGAGGCAGGAACTTTTGAAGTCAGCTACCTTAGCAGGTAAGGAATCAAGGTTTTTACCTACAACTTTTAGTTGTTTCCCAACGATGTTGGCTGTCTTTCACCCACCTCCAAATGTATGAATCAGCTATATACAGGCGGCCCGCGGTTAACGGCACAATCACTCAACGGCGAATCGGTTTTACGGCGGTCGTCAAAAATAATCATTAAAAAATAAGGCATTTTAAAGGTATCTTTACGGCACAAATTTCAGTTAACAGCGCCGCTAGCGCCGTTGTCTAACGAGTTCATACATATGTAGAAATGCCGTTCAGACCATAAAGGTTATGCAAATTATATTAACAAATTTTATGGAGAGTTATTATGTAGGTATTAGGGTAAAATATATGCCTCTGACGCTGTTCTATGCCGAAAATATCGAGTTACATAAGTGCAAATTTAGCTATGGATGTGTCGATTCATAAATGTTCATGCTTTTGTTTAAAATGTGTATGAAAATGTATTTCGTGAAAGGCATTTTTATTTCTGTACAGAAATATGATACAAAGGCAGCTTTTGAAACTGCCCTTCACGTTATCAAATACGATGTTTTTTCATGTTCTTTCTTGTAAGCTGCCGCCTGCCGCTCTTCCGAAAATATAGATTTAAAAAAAGTGCAAATTAGCGATCGATGTGTCAATTTTATAAATGTTTATGCTTTTATGTTTAAAATGTGTATGAAAATGTATTACGAATAGGGTATTTTTATTTCTGTGCAGAAATATGATAAAAAGGCAGCTTTTGAAACTCCCCTTCAAGTTATCGACTACGATGTTTTTTTCAAGTTCGTTCTTGTATGCCGCCGTCTGCCGCTCTTCCGAAAATAGATAGATTTAAAAAAAAGTGCAAATTAGCGATCGATGTGTCGATTTTTTATAAATGTTTATGCTTTTTATGTTTAAAATGTGTATGAAAAATGTATTACGAATAGGGTATTTTTATTTCTGTGCAGAAAATATGATAAAAAGGCAGCTTTTTGAAACTCCCTTCAAGTTATCGACTACGATGTTTTTTTCAAGTTCGTTCTTGTATGCCGCCGTCTGCCGCTCTTCCGAAAATATAGTTTAAAAAAAAAAAAAATGAGTGCAAATTTAGCGATCGATGTGTCGATTTTTCAAATGTTTATGCTTTTATGTTTAAAATGTGTATGAAAATATATTGCGTAAAGGTATTTTCATTTTTGTACAGAAATAAGATACAAATTAAGGCAGCTTTTGTAACTACGCTCCACGTTGTCAGGGATGTTTTTCTTTGTTCGTTCTTGTCCGCCAGTTCCGAAAAATGCATTGTGTTATTTATTAATTATGCATCTTTTTCCATAAATCCTTTTAAAAAGTTATACATTATTTCACTGTATCCAAGTATATTGTATGTATTCTCATATTATTGTATTTTAAAATACTACGGCAAACTTAAGCCAGTATTCCGCGGAGCGGCCAATGTTGTGGTTTGAAATCAGCTGATGATCAGATGAATACGAGTCTGTTTCACCATAACGCAATTCTGAGTGAATGCTCTTGCTTCTAGTTAGCATAAACGAATATCTATATACTTGACTTATATGAGACAAAGTTATTTTTCCATATACAGCGTGTTTTTAGGTGGAAATATTTATTGAATATGTCTCGTTGTGAATGTGAACTATTTTTTTCGTTAACAGATTACGTTGGCGGCATGTTTATTGCGTAAAAAATTACGTGATTCCGTTCGCAATACGTAATCCTTTATATCATCGTAATACGAACTTTACATTATTTATCTTATATCGGCGTGAAACCAACAGTAAAATGTGTTCTTTCAGGCACAGTAGTTTTGATTAAAATGATTCTATCCCAATTTTATCTACAGTTGTGTGTGATGGCAGACGTTTACTGCAGTTTTATCCTTGTTGCCGATGTACGATAATAGTCATTAGCAGTTTGAACAGTTTTCTCAGCTTCAGTTATAACTAGGTTTAAATTAACGGTATATTTCCCGATGATCTTTAATCTATATTGATCTCTGATCTATAGCGAATAAAGTTATTACATTAAGATATCTCAGTTCTATTCTATATAACGCCATTTATAACAAATACGGTAATGTTGCACTGTAGGTACGATGACGAAATACAAGCCAGACGAGTTATGCGGTTCGTTTTGTACTTAGAAAAAAAAAAAAAAAAATAAAAAAAAAAAATCGTTTTTCGTTCGGTTGTTCATGGCTGTACACGTTCACGCAACGAGTATAACGTTAAAACCATACTTTCATCATTCTCTTTTGCTGTTATTGAACTTATGTAACTAGAAGATGGATAAAGTTAGGCCATTGTAATTTGATCTCTCATAAAATCGAACTATCGTAAGAATAATGATCGTAACCTGAACACTACAGCTACCTGTACACTGTATAAACTTTATTATATCTTTACATACTCTAGACACCCACATGTACTGTACAGTAAATTCTATAGTACTATACTGCATAAATATAATTTTACTTATTGCGCCGTTGTGGGATTACGGCGCCTTTGACTGGTCTAGAGTTTCGAAAGAAGGTGTGAGGCGGCCGTAGGCTTTAAAATCGCTCAGCGTCGAAAATCGCTTGGCGTCGGTGGCCAGGAACGGAACCCCTGCCGCTAACCGAGGGCCGCCTGTATATATAACTGCCAGGTAAGTTCTATTCATAAAAATGAAGTATTTATGATAAAACAAAGTTTTATGAATACTTACCTGGCAGTTATATATATATTTTAAGGCCCACCCACCTCCCCTCAGGAGACAGGTCGGGCAAGAGATGATCTGAGGAATAGAAAATGGGAATGGTTCCAAGTACCACCCTGTAAGGGTTGTTAACCACCTAACCGGACACCTACCACTTGGCGGTTGCCGCGAGTTTTGAAAAATCTGCCGAACCGATAGACTATAGCTGTATATATATAACTGCCAGGTAAGTATTCATAAAACTTTGTTTTATCATAAATACTTCATATTTACCAGTGACCATTTTCCAATAGTGGTGAGTGTAGCATCAAGTCCTCCATCTTCAAGGCTACCCAAATGGAACATTGGTAAAGCTGATTGGTCAACATTCCAGGAGCACAGCTCATTAGATGATTCTGCTGATGACTTTCCCTGTGTAGATGACACTCTTGACTTTTTGAATACAATAATGTTCTCAGCTGGTCTTCAATCTATACCTAGGACTTCGGGCAAATTTGTCCTCCGACCAGTTCCCTGGTGGACTCGTAAATGCCAGAAAACTCATAGAACTATGAAATCTGCCTTCACCAGATACCGCAGACGAAAATGTGAGTATTATCGTGTTGAACTTCGAAAAGCGAGAGCTCATTTTTGCATGGAAATCGAAAAAGCACGAAAAGAATCTTGGACGATATTCATTTCTTCACTAAATTCAAAAACTCCTCTGACTAGTTTGGAAGAGAGTTAGAAAAATAGCAGGCAAGTTCACTCCTTGTCAACCTCCAGTTATCAAGATAAATGGTTGCGAGGTAGCAGACCCCCAGTTAGTGGCAAATAAGATTGCTAATCATTTTGCTAATGTTGCGAAGAAAAATGATGATAGACCCTATTCAGCTCAAAGACGGATAATGGAACAGGTCGAAATTGATTTTAATACCTTAAGACATGAGCAATACAATGCTCCTTTTACTATTAGAGAATTTGAATCAGGCTTGAATAAATGTGATGAATCAGCTCCTGGACTGGATGATATAACATATTCAATGATTAAGCATACCCCTGAAAATACCAGACTTTTCATATTAAGAATTTACTGAGAACATATCTTCCCCAAGCTTTGGGAGAAGTTAAAATTACTACCATTTATGAAACCTGGAAAAGATCCATTCAAGACAGAAAATTATCATCCTATGGCATTGATATCTTGTTTGTGTAAGATCATGGAAAAAATGGTGAACACACGATTGATGTGGTACTTGGAAAGAGGTAAATATCTGTCGCCTGCTCAGTGTGGTTTTCGGAGTATGCACTCCACAACTGATGTATTGGTACGATTAGAATCTTCAGTATGTGAAGCTTTTGCCGACAAGCAGCATCACATCACTGTTTTCTTTGATCTAGAGAAGGCTTATGATACAACATGGAGATATGGCATTTTGAGGGTCCTTTATGAATGTAACCTGAGAGGCAATTTGCCCCTCTTTATTAAGGCTTTTTTAAAAAATAGGATATTTCAGGTTCAGGTTGGAGCAACAATATCAGATGTGTTCAATCAAGAAGGAGTACCACAAGGAAGTGTTTTAAGTGTAACCTTGTTCGCCTTTGTAATCAATGGGGTTTTTAAAATAATTCCCCCAGATATAACATATACCCTTTTTGTTGATGACCTATTGATTTCCTTTGCAGCATCAAGGATGGCAGTGGCTGAACGCCGCCTTCAGCTATGCATTGATAATATCGTAAAGTGGGCTGTGGTTAATGGTTTTAGATTTTCTGCCAGTAAAACTGTAACTATGCACTTTTGTCGTATAAGGGGAATCCACCCTGATCCAGATCTGTTCATTCATAGGCAGAGAATTCCATGTGTTGGTGAAACAAGGTTTCTTGGCTTGAGTTTTGATAGCAAGCTGACCTGGATTCCACATCTGAAATATATTAAGGCAAAATGTTTGAAATCAATGAATTTGCTGAAAATTTCTCACACTTCGTGGGGTGCAGACCGAACTCAGATGTTGACTTTATATAAAGCCTTGGTCTTTTCAAAATTGAGTTATGGGTTTGAGATGTACACTTCTGCGAAGCCAAATACAGTAGTACCTCGAGATACGAAAGGCTCAACTTACGAAAAACTCGAGATACGAAAACCAATACGAAAAATTTAACGGCTCTACATACAAAAAGTTTTCAAGATATGAAAGGTTTCTGAAAGTCCGAGATTCGCCCGGATAACAATTTTGAAAATCGCGCCGCGCACCGCCATCTTAGTACTAGTAGACTCGCCACCATCCTCCTGCTAACCCATTGGTTCCTGATGCTAGTCGCGGCCATGAAATCCTTCTCTCCTATTGGCCAGCGTCCCTCCCATCATGCATCTACTACTATGTACACATGGTGGCGTGGCTCGGCCACTCGGTACCAGCATTGTTATAGTACGCACGCGGTATTCGTTTTCGGGATCGTCAATGTGTACGTACCCCCCAGATGCTGAAGCCTTGCCGAGGATGGGGGGCTTAGGGTTCAGCAGCTGGGCCCTGATGCCTGGTGGGAACTGCTTTTTCGCTGGGCCTTGGTGCCCAGCTCTTGATCCAACGAAATAAGTCAGCCCTTTTTCTTCTACTAAAAACATTTCATCTTTCTGCCTTCCTCCCCCTATAAGGTATGGATTCTATGATGACGACTATTGGCTTGGTTTTGGACGTGATTTAGTCTAAATCTTGGGATTTGAAGGAGGGTGAGGATGGACGGCATGCCACCTCCACCCGTAGAAACTCTAGTACTGACGTGGTCGAGCGAGGGGAAAGTTTAATGTCAAAACCCTATCCTCAATGCCGGGTCTGATCTCGACGGACATCATGACGCCTTAGCACTGGGGATAGGGTGTATATCCAGTAATTACCCCTAGGACGACCCTAATTAAAGGGATGACCCGTCCTCTAAGTGTGGACTCCATGGTGGGTATGGGGAATATCTGATGAACTATGTATTTTACTTTTATGGCAACCCCCCCTATTTCTGTTGACGACCTTATGCTTTCATCAAAGGACTTGTCCACGGAACCCAAACATCAATTTTCCATGGTCGGTCCCCAGGATCAGTGTAGTATCCCTGGGCCGAATGACATACGGACACAGTTGACGACCCAAAGCAATGCGAGTAAATATAATACAGCCAGGAAAACTAAACAAAAAGCATCTGGTCCAGTATTTGTCACACTGGAAACCATTTGCCATGAAGAAAAATAAAAATAAATATGAAATAGCTCCTGGGGTCTTGTACCCAATTCCTTTAATAAATACCTTAATTTGAAGCTAGAAGGTGACAATATAGATAATTTTTCAAGTGCATAGGGAAATCGTGAAATGTTGTGGCAGACAGCCAAAAATAACAACCGCAGAATGGAAACATGCTCCTTGTAGAAAGCATCTCCCCAGAGGAAAGTATCAAGTTGATGGGACTGTCAGACCTTGCAGGAGTTACGATTGAGTGCACTCCCCACTCCAGCCTGAACTCCAGCAAGGGCTTGATTTATGCCCCTCAGTTGATGGCTTTCTCTGAGGAGAGACTTTTAACAGAATTAAAAGACCAGGGTGTAATAAAGGTGGACAGGATGACGAAGAAGTTGATAATAACAGAATACCCAGCCTACCTTAATATTTAACTTTTGACACCTAAGACTCC
>NC_061099.1:52707162-52764224 GCF_015104395.2 Macrobrachium nipponense | reverse complement strand
CCATGGAGTCACACTTAGAGGACGGGTCATCCCTTTAATTAGGGTCGTCCTAGGGGTAATTACCGGATATACACCCTATCTCCAGTTGCTAAGGCGTCATGATGTCCGTCGAGATCAGACCCGGCACTGAAGATAGGGTTTGTACAATAAACTTTCTCCTCGCTCGATCACGTCAGGTACTAGAGTTCTACGGGTGAGGTAGCATGCCGTCCATCCTCACCCTCTTCAAATCCCAAGATTTAGCCTAAACCATGTCCAAAACCATGCCAATAGTCATCATCATAGAACCCATACCTTATAAGATAGGAGGCAGGAAAGATGAAATGTTTTTAGTAGAAAGAAAAGTTCTGGCTAATTTAGTTGGATCAGCAGCTGGGCCCCAAGGACCAGTGAGGAAACCACCCCATCAGGCATCATGCCCCAGCTGCTGGTCCCTAAGCCCCCTACCCACGTCAAGGGGTCAGCATCTAGGGGGAAGTCGAAGGGGAAGAGGCAGCAGCAGACGAAGACGAAGATGACACCTTCCTCTTCTTCGTCAGCTCACGCAGGACAGTCGTCAGGTCCCTCCATCCAGGCCGGAGTCGGCCTATTGCCGAAGCAACAGGGCCCGACTGCACCTGTCCGGAAGGGACCTGGGACTGGGGAAGACACACCATGGGCAGGACCAGCATGGACAGGCGCAGGAACCAGGAGCGACAGGAATAGCAACCAGCTCAGGAGCGGCAGGAACAGCGGCAGCGGTAAACACAGAAGGGACAGCCAAGCCAGTAGCGGGAACCACATCAGCTACAGGTACGGCAGGCCCAGCCATCGCCTCGTAGAATCATCGGCAGCCAGCGGGAACCTGGTACTGGCGGCCGGTCCAGGGGCGCGCTGCTGGAACAGCGAAGTTCGGGGCAGGCAACACGAAGAAAACACGGGCTGGCGGCGGCATACCCCTCCTCGGTACGGCGGCGACCGGCCCTAGAAGCGGCAGACGGCGTCACCGACACAGCATCGGGGAGTGTAGACCAGCGGGGGGAAGCAGCATAAGTGGCCGTGAAGTTGTAGTGGAGACCGCTCCAAGGTCACCGCCCCAGACTCGCTAGACGCTGCAGCAGATCATGGATGCTAGGCACGCCCTGCAGCCGCAGTGGCCCATACCTGTCCAAGGTCATCTCCCACGGATGTAGCACCTGTGTAGCACAGACAGATTAGTAAGAGGGGTTCCCTCATGCACAGACTGCACTTGCGATTCACTTCATGAACTTAAAGGGGGAAAGATCAATTCCCGGGTAAGAGCGGAACTTGATCCATAATAATATGATGCTATCATAAATATATATGAAAATGAACAATACTGCACTTGCGATTTTCACTTTCACAGCAATAAATCGTAAGGATTAATTCCCGGGTAAGAGCGGAAATTGATCCAAAATTAAATTTGATGCAATTAATAAATGAAAATGAAAAGAAAACTGCATTGCGAATCCACTTTCATTGCATTCTATTCATACAAAATAAGAGGCTCGTGCCGAGCGCAATCAAGCTCTCGGCAACGAACGCACAGGGCAAAAATATAATGAAAAAGAGTACTTACATCTTTCAATTACACACTTTCGCCCAAAATACATGACTCGGCGCGAGCGCGCTCGCCCTCGGCACCGAGACATAATTCAATTCAATTTCATGAAAAGAGCGGAAATCGCCGCCTCTACGGCGATAGCTCCATGTTGATTCATAATTAAGTAATGAAAATGAAAACAGTGTACTTACAGTTTCATTTTCAAGATCAAACAAACCATTAGTAGAAAACACAATATAAACAAAGCATACGACGATGAAACGGGCAGAGAGCGATGACGAACACGTCCTTCACACCCGCGGCCGAAAGCAAAAGTGATTCTTCACCTCTCGGACAAGCAGTAACTACCGTTCTCCCCACCCCTTGTTCGAAGCTTACAACCGTCCCAGCTGCCGCTAGTTACCTTCCTATTGTTAAAGGACCGAGGGTTTGTATTACGTATCGGAACAAACTCTAATTGCTCGTTAGTACGAGTATCCAAAAAACTTTTAAAAGAAACGTATCTAGTTACATGCTTTACTGACTCCCTAAAGTAGAAGTCAGTATATTTCCTCAATCAATTCTAACACTTATTACACTATAATGAATAAATATTAATATTTCCCTTTCTTGCAGACTATGTGAGTGTCTACCGAAAATTTCGGTAGTTACACGTCAAATATTCTTCTAAATTTTCGAAGCCAAATTCATTAAAAAGTTAATAAAAGCGTATGCCAAACCAAAGACCCAGTACTTCCCTGCAAAAGACAGCCCAGAAGATCGATGGCGATGAAAAACGAAAATCAAGTCAGGAGGTAGCAACAACATATGTTGACACTACCGCGACAGAGAAAATCTGGTTCTAGAACGGGAATGGTTCCTATTCCTGCCACCCAGCGGCAGGGGGGTAGATCACCTGACCTACCTGCAGCGTGTGCCGCGAAATTCGAATTTCTGTCGGACGTCAGAGACATGAGCTAAGTATATATCTGCCGGGGAAGTTGCATGTACAAAATTGGAATTATCAGTAGGAAAATGACATTTCTATGATAAAACAAAATATTATATAATACTTACCCAGTATTCATTTAGCTAACAATTCCTTGCCTTGGCAGCTTGAAGATTAAAAAATTCGCAGGTAACACTTCACAGATTTAGTGTAGGTGATAGGACCTGCCCACCAACGGGAATACCAAGAACTACTAGCAGACCACTTCATTCTATTTAGTATGCCATATGTCCATCAGCGGGAAGGTGAGAGAGCTCCATCCATAATTACTGGGTATTATATAAAATTTAATTTTATCATAAACATGTCAATTTTTATACTATAAGTACATAACTTACCCAGTACTTACTTAGCTGATTCCACATTGTAGAGTTGGGATACATGGACATATTCTACTCTAAACAATTAGCAATACAATGATTTGAAATAGAAAGTCGCTAGCATTGAGTACAATGGTTGTAGTTCTTGACTAGTTAAGAGAGCCTGCAGTAGTGAACTGCCTCTGGTCGCTCAACTTCACCTGTAGCAGCGTGGTGGTAAAGCCAGGAGTGCCTCTACTTAAGTGGGAACTTTGTAGCGATGGAGTACACCTATGGCTAGCAAAACTTTATAAGGTGCCCTTGCCCTGAGAGCAGTATGTAGCACAAAGAAAGCAACCAGATACAACCAGGCACACTATCACCGGCACCGAAGTAAAACCACAACCCATCCACTGAGAGTGGTGGGTGCTTCAGTACATTGTATCCCCTGGCTCCCTAAAAGTCAACACCTTATAACAAAGTGAAGAGATGGTAAGAGAATATCTTATGCTTTCTTCTGCAGTCTCATGCAAGATACTGATAAATCAAAAGGTACTGTCCAAATATTTTACATTATTTCTTGTACAACAATTGTAGTATGGATGTAAGGGACAAAAAGAGCCTGAAAGTTAAGGAGGAAAAATTTCCCTGACATCTTTAGCTTTCCATCAAAACAAAGGGAAATGCCCCCCTAAATCTGAGCATATCTCAGAAAATAAGTCCATTAGTATAAAGAACCAGACATCTTAAACAGAAAACGAGACGAGATGAGATCTACCAGTAATACCTTAGGTTATGGATGGCCTTTGAACCACAGATTCTTTTCAGGTAAAACCAGAACATCTCAGCAGGCCAGAAAGATCTCTCTTCATCCTCAGATCTGGTGAGCACTGTTGGGTGCTGAAGAGACTGAGCTGGTGCCAGGCTATTGTTGGAGCCAGAAGTTTTAGTCAAGAGGATGACAGGAACTCTTACCATTACACTATAAAAAAGGGATGGTCACAAACTTCTGTTTCCTTTCAGGTAATACCAGAACCTTCCAACTTAACATGCCACTCTTTATTCTTCCTCAAAGATAGTGAGTGATTCTGGGTACTTGTGAGACTTGGGTGGCACCAGAATGAAGGCAACTGGCTGCCATTTAATTACTAAACGTTTGGGAGCTGGACGGTGTTCCTAGTTTTGGTTAGAGCTGTGCCCGGCTGTAACTGGCGCCAAACAAGCAGGAAGGTAGATGAGGAAAAAAGAAAAAAAAAATGATATTGTTATGATACAATAAAGTTTGTTCATACTTACCTGGCAGATATATATATAGCTGTATTCTCCGAAGTCCGACAGAATTTCAAAACTCCCGGCACACGCAGTGGGCGGCCAGGTGGTTAGTACCCATTCTCGCCGCTGGAAGGCGGATATCAGGAACCATTCCCATCTTCTATTCAGATTTTTCATACCACTGTCCCCTGAGGGGAGGTGGGTGGGTACTTAATTATATATATCTGCCAGGTAAGTTGAACAAACTTTATTGTATCATAACAATATCATTTTGTTCATGAAACTTACCTGACAGATATATATATAGCTGAATCCCACCATTGGAGGTGGGAAGAGACAGAATAGAAGGATTTTAGGAAACAAAACCTTACATGCAGATGATTGACATCTTGGTCCTTACCTGTTAGCATAGCTGGACTTCGTGATTACTGTCACCCCCAAGTCTGCTTCTGCTTTACTAGAGTCTCCAGCAAGGTAGTGACCTATATAGCTGGTGAGTTCTAGATGATCTGTCAACGGGAGCGTGACCACAATGTGACTAGACCATATTGACCATACTGTGGGGGCCACGAAGCTAAAAACCACCACCTGACCTAACCTATCAAAGTTAGTCCCATAACTTCTAGGCTAAAGAAAGGGAAAGCGCCTCAAGCGACCGACCCTTCAACTGTAAATCAATACAATAAAATTAAAAGCACACCTATCCCTTTTCTATAGGATAGGATTCATTGCTGCTTCCTCTGCCCCTCCAATAATATCTCTGCGGATGTGATGGTCCTAGCGACTCGCAGATTTCTCATATGTCGTCTTCACATCCCGCCGGGAGTGTGAAGCGAACACAGAGTTGCTTCGCTCAAACATGGCACTCAGGATGTTACTGAGTGTCATGCTCTGTTGTAATGCTTCCGAGGCCGCGCCCTCACCTCTTAAGCATTCAGTTTAAAAGATTTCAAATCTTTGTTCAAACATAATGAATGAGAGACTTTTAAAAGAACTCCTTCCACCCACCATAACGCCAGGCGTTCTTCGACATGGGGCAAGTCTGGTCTTTTTACAGAACACTGCAGATTGTCCGAATGACCTCGACTTTCTTAGTTTTATCAAGATAAAACTTGAGAGCCCCGACAGGGCACAGGACTCTCTGTGGGCTCTTTGCCCAATAATTTGTGCCATCCCCTTGATCTCCAGGCCTCTGGGCCAAGGGTTAGAACAGGTTTCGTTCTTAGCAAGAACGGAAGGCTTAGAGGACGCACCGAATTATGTCCTCTAAAGACCAAAAAACCTCTTGATGATGGCTAAAACCTCACTAAACCCTCTTTGCCGTAGCTAGAGTGGTTAGAAAATTAGCCTTTCTGGTCACGTGTATTAAGTTTACAGAAAGGAGAGGTTCGAAATGCTTTGACATCAGGAACTTCAGACTACGTCTAAGTTCCATGCTGGAAGCTTCGATCTAGACCATTTCAAGATTTCCACGGACCTCAAAGATCGTGAAGGGCTTTGTTGTTTGACAGATCCGAATCTCTGAGCCTAGAGGCCGTCAACAACATATTTCCGTATTCTACAATCGTTGGACTGCTAGCTTATTTCCCATACTTCAGACGGAAAGGGCAGACAGTAAAGTAATTCACAGAGGTTGAGGTGGAGGAACAGTCATTCTTCCTGCACTATCTCCAGAAACGGCCCACTCCAATTGGTACACTGCAAAATATGCAGCATGCTTTGCTTTGGCAATGAGACTTGCAATTCATCTTGAAGATCCTCTCGCTTCTTGACAGTCTGAACGCATTCAGACTCAGAGCGGAGAGGTTTTTAGGTACCTCTCTAAGTGAGGCTGTTAGAGTAGACCGATTCTCTCGGGAAGGGTCCTTGGAAAGTGCTCTCTGAAGGATGTGACCTCTGTGAATCCAGCCTCTCGAAGGCCAACATGGGGCGACCAGCGTCTTTCTCGCTCCCTCTGACGACAATTATCTTATTATATTTCCTAAGCTTTTGAATAGGGGAAAAGAGACTAACCGAACTATCCCCATTCCATACTATGAGGATGGCGTCTATTGCTACCGCTCTCCAGTATCGAGAATAAGGAAGCAACGTAGAGGAAGCTTCTTCGTCTTCAATATTGTGAAGAAATCTACGAAAGGACATCCCCAAAGTCTCCACAACTCCCGACATACTTCTAAGCGAGGATTACTCAGACGTCAGTAGTTGCTGCCGTCGATCGAGAAGATCCGCACGGACGTGCAATCGTGTAACGAACCTCTTGAGGATCGTTACGTTCCGTGCCTCTGCCGATAACCATCTCTCTCTTCTTGGGATATGAGAGAGCTGCGGAATTATCTGAGATGATTTGGACCACTCGACCAAAACTCACTCTTCGAGGAACTGGAGAGCCAACCAAATTGCTTCCAATTCTTTTAGATTATGTGCCAGACCTCTGTACCTCTGTCCGGATGCCTGGCACCCTCTCGGTATCACCTGAGGTGATCCTCAACCCACTGAGAAATGTTTAGAATTATTTCTAGATCTTTGATGTCATTTCAGTTCTCCTGTAGGAAAAACTGTCGAGGTCTGAATTGCAGTCTATTCAGGGAAAAAACAAAGTTCTTTTCTCCAGCGAGGCAATGGTCCCAGCAGGGGACTCATACCATTCCTCACTAACTTGCATGCTTCCTTCCTTAATAAGGCTGTCGCTTTGCATAAGCAGGAGGAGCATTATTATAGTGCTATACCGCGGTAGACTCGTACAGAATTCTGTTACAGTGCGGTAACCAGCGCCGAACAGGTCTAAGAGATATCTCTGTTGAAAATTTCTTAGTAAAAGGAAGTCGTGTTTATTCATGATTACTAGAAATCCCCTCAACCCAAGGCTAAAGTCCATGATTGTAGGGCAGAGATACGGTTCGTCAATCAATCCCGCGGGAGAGAGAGACGTAACAGAACGCGCATAACAGCGAGCTACCTGATACTGAGTTGGTGACAGTTACAGCAGCTTACGTTCACCTTCTCGCAGTATTATGCCAAGTTGCTAGCTACTCTATTCTACTAAGGAATAGATTTTCCATTATTTGAACAGAAACTCTCAAGTTGGATATTTAGCGAAACAGAATTATTTTAAAAAGCGAAACAGAATTCGCTAAATACAGAAGCTGATTTTGTGTTGTCGTAACACTACGCTTAATTAACCAAATGTTAAATCGGAAACTCCAGGAAAGTTGCCGAGAGTACTGATTAAATATACTGCGTCATCCACAATTACAGCAGCCTTCTATCGTCGTCTCGCACTATTCTGCCTGAGTTACCAGCTACTCTATTCTACGAAGGAGTAGGTTTGTTACTATTATCGATCAGAAGGAAATTCTCAAGCAGGCATATTTAAGCGAAACATAATTCGCTAGATGCAGAAGCTGAGTTGGTGTTGTTGTAATAATACCTTTTAGCGTTGTCCTTACACCGGAAACTCCTGGAAGTTTGCAGGAAGGACCGATTAAATACATTTAAAATAACCGTCCTTTCGGTTCCCATCTGTAGAGGTAACTACGATATGCGTATATGACTTGAACCCTACATTAGTAATATGACGCAAAGATAAAATACGTAAGTATTGTAGTCACTTGAACATCTAATTCTCTACTACATTCTTTCCTCGACAAGGAAGAGAGAGAGAATGGAAATCGACTGTCTTCGTTCTCTTTGTCAAGAGAACGAATTGATATTATTCGAATGGAGATCAAGTGAGAACCGAGGATCAAAAAGGACAGTTCAAGCTTCTTATGATATTGGACATACGACTTCATGGACGTAGTCTACAAGTCTTTTTCCTGGATGAGCCTCTGATTAATGAATGAGAGCTCTTTCGAATTTTGTTATTGAGAGCTTATCCGCTTATGCGATTAAAACAAATGTTATTTAAGAATCTTTTTGTTTCAATTTGAGAACAACTAACCCATTTACATGACAGAAAGTAATCCAGGAATTCGAGCATATAGTCTTCCCAATTCCCGCAGAAATCGAGGAAGGGGCAGGATTCCTGATCAGAGACTGGGCTTACGACAGGTAGGAACCTTAATGTTCCCCTTCGGCAGCGCAGTCCCGAAAGCAGACGAGGCGTTTTATGACACCGAAATCTGCTTACAGTTTTTCTGGAATTCATCAAGTCATGGAGTCTATTGAACGCTCCCTTCGTAGAGAGCGAAGTAGACATCTTGACGAGACCAAACTCCTTCCTCTTCTTAGACGACGCCCTCTTGAAGAGCGTTCTTGCAGGAATCCTGCCGAACGTCTTGATGCGTAGGATGCCTATCGTTCTGAAGAACGTCCTGGCAAGTGCTCTGCAGAGCGTCATGACGTGTAGGATGCCGAGCGTCTTCAAAAGCGTCCTCGCTAGCGTCCTGGCGAGCGTCCAGATGTGTAAGACATCGAGCATCTTCCAAAAGCTTATCAATGTTTATGACGTCAAGCATCTTCCAGAGCGTCCTGATGAGCGTCTCTTCGTGTAGGACGTCGAGCATCTGCAAAAGCTTCCTCACGTCTCAATGCGTAGGACGTTGAGTGTCTTCAAGAAACGTCCTCGTGAGAGTCTTACCGAGCGTATTGGTGCATAGAACACCAAGGGTTCTGAACAGCATCTCAGAGAGGATCTTGTCGAGCGCCCTGATGCATGAAAGGCCACCCGAGAGGCGTCCTGGAGAGCCGCACGCTGCTCCTGAAGTGTGAGAGCACTATAAGAAGACGTACGGCTATCGTCTTCAAGACAGCCTTAAAGACCTTCGTTACCTTCTAACAAAGACGGTGGCCGCCTGTGCGACATCTTGCGTCTTTGTAATGCAAATGAACATTTTCAGAAACGCGCTCAAAAAAGGGAACGCCGAGCGTTCCGAAAGGCATCCTCGCGAGGTGCTTGCCGATCGTCCTGATTGCATTCTTTGAGCGTCTTGAAGAGCGTCCGGAAAAGGAGAGCGACGAACATCAAGGGAAGCGTCATAGTGAATGACGTGCGTCAACACGAGTAACCTGAGAGGCTTCCTGGCGAGGGGAGAGCCGCTCATGAAACGCGAGCGTCCTAAGCAGAAGTACAGTGATCGTCATCAGGACGAGTCTTAAGGACGTTCGCCACTCTTGACAAAAACGACGGCCACCTGTGCGACTTATTGCGTCTGTCACGCTCATCGACACTGCAGAAGGGCATTTAAAAGGATGCCTGTGTGTTCTTAGGTATGAGGAATGCTTTGCCCTTCTCCTGTCGAAAACTAGGATAGTCTGTCCAGCGTAGCTGCCGAACCAGAGTCATCTCTGTCCGCTGACAGAGCATCCCTTAGGGATGAGTAAAAGGCGTCTTGGCGAGCTGTTTGACTATGCAAATCAGCTTGCCGGACGTCAAGCTTATCAGCTTGAACAATATCCCGTTTTGTAGTAAAGCGAACGTCACATAACGTATACGGAGCGCCATGAGGAGAGGAGGGAGGGGAGCGTCTTGGAGAGCAAGAAAACAATCCTTGCTACAAGAGTAACGACGTTCCTTCCTCTCGATAGAGCGTTGAGTGTCTCGAAAGGCGTCCTCGTGAGGGTTCTGCCTTATGGACAATTTTTATCTCTTGACAAAGACGACGGCCGCCTGTGCGACATCTTGCGTCTTTGTCACGCTTCTCGATATTAAGTCATGCCAAAGGGACGCCAGATCAGTATTCTGACGCTCCATCCTGACGAGAGAGAGGACGTGAAGCATCCTCTTCTCTAAAGCTTCTTTTTTAGAGGGCGCGAGTCCTTCCGATAGCTCCAACCCTGCAGGGAGGACGCCTCGGAGGACGAGAAACAATCTTTCATGATTCGTAAACGTGCACGATCTTTGGCAGCCTGGGAAGCGTCTTCAGGTCCTGCCGAAGGGACGCCAGATCGGTGGGGGTTCCTCGTAACCCTCCTTCAGCTTTCGACATGCCCTCTCCCTGTGGTCCTGGGAGTCCGACAGAGGTCTTGACCTAGAGGTGTTATAAGGCCGATCTGACGCCCCCTCCACAACACTAGGGGCACTAATTCAACATCTATACTCGCAACACTGATTGGAGATCGAGCACTTTAGATTCTAATTACTGATGTAATCCACCATAACAGAAAGGGCATTACCTCTCACAAACACTTCCTCTAAGCCCGTAGGCCATACCACAAGGTTAGGCAAAATAAAGTTTACAGGAGGTTAGTAGGTTCATTACCCTGACTTCTGTTTACTGATCTTGGAGGAAGACCTCCTGATTCTAATACGCTCTAATTGCGTACATACGAATCATACATCTTCCTTCGGAATCAGTCAAATATCACACTAATTACATTTATGTTTCAACAAGAATTATGTACACGTCGTGCATATTAAGTGAGAATCTATCGAAAGTTTCGTTATTCTCACCTAACCCCTTGCAGACAACAAAGTCTGAAACTAGCCTAACTAGATTCAGACGTCTTATGTCAAGAAATTCAAAATTAAATCAATTTATGATAGTGTATGACTAGCCGCAAATCTAAGTTAATAAACCAAAAAGAAAACAACCAAGATACTTAAGCGGCAATGAAGTTCCAAAATCCTAGGCGGAGGTAATGAAAACAGGTGTTTACATTACCGGCAACAGAAAAAATCTGAATAGAAGATGGGAATGGTTCCTGATATCCGCCTCCCAGCGGCGGGAATGGGTACACTGCGTATGCCGGGAGTTTTGAAATTCTGTCGGACTTCAGAGAATACAGCTATATATATATATCTGTCAGGTAAGTTTCATGAACAAAACTTGTACTAATGGGTACTCCTGGGCATTATCACTAGTTGGTAAGACAGAGAGAGAGAGAGAGAAACTGATCCAGGTCATGGAAGGGTAATCGTTCTCTGTAATAAAATTCTCAGGGTAAATGAGCAAACCTTGTTATTGAGTCAAGACTTAACTCGATACCCTTTCCCATCTCTCAAATGCCTTTTGTAGCACCTCTGAAAAAGACCCCTCCTTTCTGTTAACACCCAGACAGCCCAAAGCCTCTCCACGTAAGAGCATACCCCACCCTTGATGCTGTGTCTGAAGTGAGATTGTTCAAGAAGGTACAAAAGGTGGAGGGATTCTGGGGTACTCCAACAATCCCTTGCAGCAAATCAGGAACTATAATTGGAACTCAAAACAGAACAACGAGGGACATAATAACGCTTTGACGAGTCCGAAAAAATCTAGCCCTTCTCTGGCCATATTGAACAGTGGAAGAGCGCAGTAGTACAAGTTGGAACAAACTCAAAAGATCAGGGGAATCAAGGTCTACTCAAGAATAAGAGTGGGTTTCTGATGGTTCTGTTTCTCCGTCAGAAATTCCAGTTAGACTAGAGAAAACTTGATTGATCGTTCACAGTAAAACACTTTGCTTGAGTGCGAGTGTTCAAGTAAAAATATAACCGTGGTAATGTCTACAGGAACACCTCAGTCTAGGCTATTCTGGCATATGCAAGAAGGTTCTGTTCTCCTGGGGATACATCCTGAAAAACAACTCCCAGTTCCCCGAGCAGGCTCCCTTGACTAGAACGAGGAGTGATTGATTGATATCTGGCGTCACAACATCTGGGTAATTGACACCGAAATAAATTAAATATAAAAAATTAAATTTTTGATAAATTTCATATAAAAATCTATAAATATATTATATATAAATTTGTTCATATATAAAAGTTCTTACATAGACAATCTATGCATAATTTAAATTTGGTTAAGGAGGCCCGCCTCCCTCTTAAAAATATATAACTGCTCTATACTACAATCCTTTCCAAGAATTGTAGCTACGATAAAATTACCTACCCTGTCACGACCCCAAGACAGGAACCTATGTCTCAAATTCCCAAGTCTGGGACATTCAACCAGCAAATGTCTCACAGTCAAGGGCACAGTACAGTTCTCGCAAAACGGAGGATTTTCACGAGACATCAAGAACCCATGGGTGAGTCTTGTATGTCCAATCCTCAATCTGCACAACATCGTTTCTTGTCTCCTTGGCATATACGGATATGACCAAGGAGACACTGATGACGTGATACTACGCCATTTTTTTTTATTATTTAAAATATCCTCCCACTGGGACTCCCCAATTATTTTTTAATTAATTCTCTGACCTACTAGAGGATACAAATCCCGATATGGTAGTAGGCATCTTATGGGTTCTGGGGAGCTGACAGTAGACTTTGCAAGTTGGTCAGCTTTCTCATTCCCAGCCACCCCAACATGAGAAGGCACCCAACAGAACTTTATTTCTTTCCCTCTTCTTTTTAGTAAAAGCAGCCATTCCAATATATCTAAAATCAGAGGGTTTAAAGGGTTAAAAGATTCCAGTGACTGAAGACACTCTTGAGTCACAATATATAATAAAATTACTTTCATTCCGAATTAAAACTTCCTTTAAAGCCTTTAAAATTCCATATAACTCTGCTGTAAAAATTGATGCAACAGATGATAACCTGCCACTCCTCTCTACATCAGGGAAGACTACACCAAAGCCGACTCCAGCATCTGACTTTGAGCCGTCCATGAAAACTGCAGTGGAGTCATCATGTTGCAAGGAATGTTCTAAAAATGTTGACCGCGTGGCCTCACTGGACAATTCTGTTTTGGTAAAATTGAAATATCTGCAGAATTTTACCTCTGGGAAGTTCCAGGGGGGACTAACTGAATATTTTGCAGGTAAAATCTCGATCCTTGGCATGTTTAATTCACGAACAATGGTATTGACTCTAAAAGCGAATGGATGAGGTTGCTTAGGGTGATTTTCATAACTCTGCCAATGCCTTTCATTTCTCATACAAATGCTAGTTAAAGACTTAGGTAGCCTCTGGAATCTATACCAGCTCCGAACCAGCAGACGCTTGTAATGAAGATCCAGTGGCACCTCATCAGCATCTACAAGCATGCTCTCGGTGGGAGATGATTTAAATGCTCCAGTACACAACCGTATTCCTCTATGATGAATTGAGTTGAGCATTTTAAGGCTATTTGGCTTCGCAGAAGTGTACACCTCACACCCGTAACTCAACATCTGAGTTCGGTCTGCACCCCACGAAGTGTGAGACACGACTTTCAGCAAATTCATTGCTTTTAAGCATTTTGCCTTAATATATTTCAGATGTGGAATCCAGGTTAGCTTGCTATCAAAAATCAAGCCAAGAAACCTTGTTTCACCAACACATGGAATTCTCTGCCTATGAATGAATAGATCTGGATCGGTGAATTCCCCTTATACGACAAAAGTGCATAGTTAACAGTTTTACTGGCGGAAAATCTAAAACCATTAACCTCAGCCCACTTTACTATATTATCAATGCAGAGCTGAAGGCGGCGTTCAGCCACTGCCATCCTTGATGCTGCAAAGGAAATTGATAGGTCATCAACAAAAAGGGTATATGTTATATCTGGGGGAATTATTTTAGAAACCCCATTGATTACCAAGGCGAACAAAGTTACACTTAAAACACTTCCTTGTGGTACTCCTTCTTCCTGATTGTATACATCTGACATTGTTGCTCCAACCTGAACCTGAAATATCCTATTTTTTAAAAAAGCCTTAATAAACAGGGGCAAATTGCCTCTCAGTTACATTCATAAAGGACCCTCAAAATGCCATATCTCCAGTGAGAAATTGTCTAAGACTAGTCTCATGATGAGGGACCTCTTCCACATGACTAAATTCAGACAACTACCACCATAGGTCCAACTGAAAATTCAGGTCCTTGGGAAGGGACAGTGGGACCCAGTAAGATGCCCTGTCCCTGCTGGTCTTGTTGGACAGGCTGAAGTTCCTGGCCAGAAAAGAAAACAGAAGAAAGAAAAGCATAGACTCAAGGGAAGGCTTGTGCCATAGTTCTTGAAGCCTAAACTCCCAAACTGGTAGACTGTCTCATGAGACGAGTTGAGGTATCTTCCAGTCTGTATGTGGACATGAACACGAAGTAACAACCAGCAACTCCTTTAAAGCACCCCAGAGAATAGACGACAGGACAGTATAGTTTGTCTCTGAAAACCAAACAAATTTATAGAACACTGTGTAGACTTGCAGAAAACTAAATGGATCAGTTGTCAACCCTGTCGATACTTGACAGCCACTGACACATGGCCATCAGGGCACGATCGAGTTCCTATGTGATAATGCCCAGCGGGACTTGAAAACACCTTGCACAGGCTGAAAATAACAATTTTTGAAAGTAAATTGTATTTTTCCTAACTATACAAACCTGAGGTCCTTTACATAAGGAATTACCTTCAGTGTAGCTGGAATTATGGCTGTTAAATTCTTAAACAAGGTGGTTAGGCAGTAACTACTGTCTGGTAGGTGGGATAGGCCTGCCTGTCCAGATGTAAACACTCCACTCTGCCTTACGCCCCAGGTTCAGATTGAGGGGTGGCATGAGGTGGGCATAAATGTAGGGGACCTCAGGTTTGTATAGTTAGGAAAAATGATATTGTTATGATACAATAAAGTTTCATACATACTTACCTGGCAGATATATACATAGCTGGGACGACGGAGTCTTAGCTATGTATATATCTGACAGGTAAGTTGATTGTATGAAAATAAGATTTACTTTAAAAAACTGCGATTTGTTCCTACATGATATACAAACCCTCGGTCCTTTATATAAGGAAGACTCACTGATTGGTGAGAGGAATGTGAGTGTGCCTTGGAAATGACTGGAGTTCTGCACACCTGGGCTATTCCTCCTCGTCGTAAGAGCGAGGAAGAGTACCCTACCTCTGACAACTTGATCGGAGTATAGGAGCTGCATGATCAAGAGTCAGACTTCTGGGCCTTTACGAAATGAGTGAGAAATCGTAACTCATCAGAAAATGGGCTGGGAAGAATATTTTAGAATTGGAGGCATTAATGCAAAGTTCTGGGAAGAGTTTGGAGGCATTAATCCAAAGTTCTGGGAAGAGTTTGCATTATTGCCAGTCTCCCTCCTCCCCTTGCTAGAGGAAGGAGCGGGATTTCTTCTATGATTCTGATAAGAAAAATAGAAAGGAAGCTCGATGTGTAAGCTTACCGCATCAATTGCCCAACCAGCCAGTGTAAGTTTGAGTCCTATCCTAATCCTGAAGGAAGAGAAGTAGAAGGACGAGAAGGGGAAGGTGGAGAGGCCAGTCACTTTCGCATCCTTCTTACCTCTAGAACCTCACACCATAGGCGAGATGCAACTTGTCCTCTTGAAGGAGCTGGGTAAACAAACACAACCTGCAAGCTTCCACCACCGGTCCAAGGAATGGAGGTTCCAAGGGCCTGTGGGCAGACCCGAAGGAAGAAAGATAAGGGGACTATGAAGGGGTTTTGAATCAGGAGTATGGAAGTGGAGAGGTAGCTGAGGATGAATGTGGTGAGGATGACTGTGATGTGGATAATCAGATGGATGTGGCAGTGAATGTGTGTGTGCATGGGACACGAGGGAAGATGGTGGCGATGGTCAGAATAAATGATAGTGAATACTGTGGTTTGGTTAATACAGGGGCACAGGCTTCCTTGGTGAGTGGGCCAGTGGTAAGTGAACTGGAGAGATGTGATTGGGAAGTGAAAAGGCGGTGTACAAGTGTGAGGATACATGGGCTGGGACAAGGAAGTGTTTTGGTGTGGGAAGAGGTGCAATTAAAGGTTAGGTTAGGAGATTTGGAAGTTGTACATAACTTTATAATCATGGGAGAAAATGATATGCCAGCTTGCTTTTTGATAGGGATGGATTTTTTGAGGATGCATGATGTAAGTGTAGATATAGGAAATGGGATTCTTAGTAAGGGGGGTAGCACAATAGCTAGGATTCAGGATTGTAGTGCATTTGTAGCAAACTTTGTGGGGGTAATTGATATTGCTAGAAGTGAGAATGATTTGTTGAGTGAGGAGGAGATTGAGGAAATGCAAGATAAGTGCTTGGAGATAAGTATATGTTGAGGCAGTGTGTCTTGGGGGGAGTACGTGTGGAAGATTGGCCGCCTGAGTTGGGTGTGTATAAGAGGGTTGCTAAACGGTTTGTGGTTTGTAAAAACATAGTGTACTTTTTGCATCAGGAAGGGGTTTATGACAGGGAAGTGCATGTGCCGGTGTTTTCTGTTGAGTCAGCAGTGAGTATGTGTTTGTTGGTGCATGATCGGTTTGGGCATATGGGGAAAAATGATATTGTTAGTATACAATAAAGTTTTGTACATACTTACCTGGCAGATATATACATAGCTTACGACTCTGACGTCACGACAGAAAATTCAAAACTCTCGCGGCACACGCTACAGGCAGGTCAGGTGATCTACCTTACCCGCCGCTGGGTGGCAGGTGTAAGAACCAACCCCACTTTCCAGTCAGATTTTTCTCTTCCACCTGTCTCCTGAGGGGAGGCTGGGAGGGCCATCAATCGTATATATCTGCCAGGTAAGTATGTACAAAACTTTATTGTATACTAACAATATCATTTTTGTACATGAACTTTCCTGCCAGATATATACATAGCTGATTGACACCTTTGGTGGAGGGAAAGAGACTTATAAGTCCAGAGAAAGGGGAAATAACATATGTTAAAGTAATAAATACCCTTGGTTCTTACCTGATTTAGGCAGAAGACTTCATAGTTACTGTCTATAAGTCTGCGTTGCCTGAAGAGTTACAGCGAGGGCGTGACCTACAGCTGAGAAACTCTTTGGGTCTACCAATGGGAACTGACTCCTCTTACTTGGCAGAATCCAGTTAGGGTCTAGTCAATGGGGATCAACCCGCTTAAATGACAGAGCCTGTCCACTACCCTTGCAAGGAGCTTCAAGCACCAAACGATCACCTAACCTAAATACAAATGTTAATACTACGAAAGAAGGAGGTGCCTCCTGCATCATCCTTCCCACAACCAAAAAACACAATACAAATACAATAAGGGAAAATATTTAAAAAGGATATGCTTCAGCTCCCTGCCCCAGCACTGAATCCGCCGATACGTACGGGCCTAACCCAAAGCACTTCTCATACGTAATTCTTATGTCTTTCAGGTCGTGGTTGGCAAAGACTGACTCACCTCCAATAAGTCGTCTTCATAAGGTTTTGTAGGGACATGTTCTTCTTGAAAGCCAAAGACGTAGAGATGGCCCTTACCTCAATGTGCTGACTCTAAGAAGTCTAAACTGATCTTGGTCACAAGATGCGTGAGCTTCTTTGATAAGGTTCCTTATAAAGAATGACAGGGCATTCTTTGATAAGGGCCTACTAGGATCTCTTACGGAACACCATAGGATGTCTGAGTTAGCCCCAAGTTGTTTCTTCTTCTGGAGATAAAACTTTAAGCTCCTTACAGGGCAAAGGGTCCTCTCCTCTTCTGATCCAACTAGAGAGGATAAGCTTTTAATTTCGAAGCTCCTAGGCCAAGGTGAAGAGGGGTTTTCATTCTTGGCCAAGAAAGACGGAGAAACGAACACACAGCTGAGTCTCCTTGGAACCCAACATCTCCTTCCAAAGCTTGCAGTTCGCTTACTCTCTTAGCCGAAGCTAAAGCGCAGAGAAACATGGTCTTCATAGTAAGATCTCTGAAGGAAGCTGAGAGGAGAGGTTCGAATCTAGCGGATCTTAAGAACGAAAGCACTACATCCAGGTTCCAGCTTGGTGTTAAACAAGAGTTCCCTTTAGAAGTCTCAAACAACTTGATTAAGTCATGCAGATCCTTATCTTCGGAGATGTTTAATCCCCTGTGTCTGAACACAGACGATAGCATACTCCTGTAGCCCCTTAATGGTAGAGACTACCAAACCGCATTTTTCCCTCAGGAAAATGATATTGTTATGATACAATAAAGTTTCATACATACTTACCTGGCAGATATATACATAGCTATCGACTCCGTCGTCCCGACAGAAATTCAAATTTCGCGGCACTCGCTACAGGTAGGTCAGGTGATCTACCGCCCTGCTCTGGGTGGCAGGACTAGGAACTATCCCGTTTTCTAATCAGATTCTCTCTTCCACCTGTCTCCTGCGGGAGGCTGGGTGGGTCTTCAATTGTATATATCTGCCAGGTAAGTATGTATGAAACTTTATTGTATCATAACAAATATCATTTTCATACATTCAACTTACCTGTCAGATATATACATAGCTGATTGACACCTTTGGTGGAGGGCAAGGAGACAGCTAACTAACTGACTAGCCAGGTAAACCAACATATGTTGTAGGTATAAATAAACCTTAGTTCCTACCTTATTAGATGAAGACTTCGTGGCTACTGCCCAGGAGGTCTGCTTCATCTCAAGAGCCTTAGCGAGATAGTGATCTGTGGCCAAGAGTTCTTGTGGATCTGTCGATGGGGTCTCATCCACTTACTCGACAGAACCTAACTGGCATTTGTCAATGGGAGCACATCCGCTTATATGACAACACGCCTTTATTTAAGGAGCACACAACCGATCCCGATCACCCGAACCTAACACCCGTGTTATTTCTAAGATTGCAAGAGCTATCCCCAAACTCTTAGCAAACAACCACAAACTCAATTACCACACATACAATAATACAAAAAAAATATTATTTTTTGTACCCCTCTAAAAGTCAGCTGTCACTCGATCTCCTAGTGAAGAGAAGTGAAGGTCGCCTGTGCGACACCTGACACTCCCATGCACAGGAAACTCAAGAACACATCCAACAAGAGGGTTACATACAATATTAAGGATCGGTGCTAGCTCCCTTACCAGAACCGCCTGTGCTGACACAACGGCACCTAGAGAAAAACATTTCTCATACGTAACTCGCACGTCTTTTAAATAATGAGATGCAAACACGGAGTTGCATCTCCAATAAGTTGCGTCCAAAATGTTTTTGAGTGACATATTTCTTTGGAACGCCACAGAGGTTGCGATTGCCCTAACTTCGTGGGCTCTCACTCTTAAAAGATTAAAAGAATCATCTGGACAATTCTTATGAGCTTCCATAATAACACTTCTAACAAAGAAGGCTAAGGCGTTCTTGGACATTGCTCTCTTGGGGTCTTTTACTGAGCACCAAAGACCTTTTTGCAAACCCCCAACTGCTTCTTCCTGTCCAGATAAAATTTTAGGAGCTCTAACTGGGCAAGGATCTTTCTGCCTCTCTGCCCACCAAAACTAGAAAGTCCTTTTACCTCGAAGCTCCTGGGCCAGGGATTCGAAGGGTTTTCGTTTTTGGCAAGAAAGAGAGACTGGAATGAACAAATTGCAGAGTCTCCTTTGAAGCCGACTCGTGATTCAAGGGCGTGCAACTCACTGACTCTTTTTGCCGTTGCAAGAGACATCAGAAACAAACACTTCCTAGTGATATTACGAAATGAAGCAGTGTGTGGTGGTTCGAATTCTTCGGAGGATAGAAATTTAAGAACCACATCTAAGTTCCAGCTTGGAACCTTAGGTTCAAGTGACTTGATGTTTCGAAGGAACGAATGAGGTCGTGCAAATCCTTATCATTCGTTAGATCTAATCCCTTGTTTCTAAAGACTGCTGAAAGCATACTCCTGTACCCCTTAATAGTCGGTACAGAGAGATGCGACTTCTCTCTAAGAAACAGAAGGAAATCCGCAATTTCGGTCACAGAGGTACTGGAAGAGGACAGCTTCTTCGACCTGCACCAGCTTCTGAAAACTTCCCACTTCGATTGGTACACTCGCCTAGTAGATGATCTGCGGGCTCTAGCAATTGCGCTTGCTGCCTGGCGAGAAAACCCTCTCGCTCTGACAAGTCTTTCGATAGTCGAAAGGCAGTCAGAGCAAGAGCGGGTAGATTTTTGATGGTACCTCTCGAAGTGGGGTTGTTTGAGCAGATCTATTCTGTTTGGAAGAGATCTGGGGAAGTCCACTGTCCACTCCATCACCTCTGTGAACCAAATTTGAGCTGGCCAATACGGAGCAATCAGAGTCATTTTGGTTCCTTCGGATGCCACGAATTTTCTGACTACTTCCCTCAGTATCTTGAACGGGGGAAAAGCGTAAACATCTATCCCTGACCAGTCCAGGAGGAAGGCGTCTGTTGCATAAGCCCTGGGATCTTCCACTAGGGCACAAAATGTGTCTATCCTTTTGGAGAGGAATGTGGCGAAAAGATCTATTTGAGGCTTCCCCCAAAGGAGCCAAAGGCTCTGACAGACTTCTGAGTGGAGTGTCCATTCTGTGGGAAGGACCTGGAACCTCCTGCTCAGTCTGTCGCTCTCACATTCCTCTCCCCTTGGACAAACCTCGTTAGAAGAACTACCTTCCTTTGGTTCGCCCAAATCAACAGATCTCTTGCCAGCTCGTACAGAGCGAAAGAGTGAGTCCCTCCTTGTTTCTTGACATAAGCCAGCCAAGCGGTCGTATTGTCTGAGTTTATCTGTACGGGACCTTCGCCTCTGGACCTATATGTTCGAAGCTCTTTAGCGCAAGGTGAATTGCTAAAAGCTCCTTGCAATTTATGTGCCATGACACCTGTTCTGCCGACCAGGTGCCTGACACTTTCTTTGGATCCCAATGTTGCACCCCAGCCCGACTCCGACGCGTCTGAGAACAATGTCAGGCTTGGGTTCCGTACTTGCAGGGACACTCCTTTGGTTTTCTTTTAATGGAATCAACCACCACTTAAATGTTTTTTTATTTCCTCCGAGATTGGAAACGTGTCCGAGAGCTGTCCTGTCTTCCAACTCCAACTTCTTCTCAGGAAGAACTGAAGCGGACGAAGATGTAGTCTTCCTAGGAGAAAGAACTGTTCGAGCGAGGAAAGGGTCCCCGAAGGCTCAGCCATTCCCTCGCTGAAGTGCGCTCTTTCCCTAAGAAGTTCGATACTGTGGCACAGCCTTTCTTTATTCTCTCTTGAGAGGGAAAAATCTCGAAAACCCGAGAATCCATCTGAATCCCCAGATAAACCACGTTCTGGCTGGGGATCATCTAAGACTTCTCGAGGTTCACGATCAATCCCAAAGATTTTGTCAATTCCAGTGTTGTTGACAGGTCCTCCAAACACTGCTTTTGAGACCTGGCTCTGATGAGCCAGTCGTCCAGGTACAGGGAGACGTTTATCCCTTTCAAATGTAAATGTCTTGATACATTTTTCATCACGCCCGTGAAGACTTGAGGAGCCGTGGAAAGGCCGAAACACAGGGCCCTGAACTGATAGATTCTTCCCTCGAACATAAATCGAAGGTACTTCCTCGACGAATGGTGATCGGGATGTGGATATGCATCCTGAAGGTCTAGGGACGCCATCCAATCTCCTTGCCGCAGTGCTGCAAGGACTGAAGCAGACGTTTCCATGCTGAACTTCTGTTGTTTTACGAATTTGTTCAGCGCACTTACATCCAGTACCGGTCTCCATCCCCCCGAGGCTTTTGCTACAAGAAACAAGCGATTGTAAAACCCCGGGGAGCTGCAATCCAGCACCAGCTCTATTGCTCTTTTGTCCCACATCTGTTCCACCATCTGACGAAGAGTATCCATCAGAACAGGGTCCCTGTATCTGGCGGACAATTCCCTCGGTGATGTTGTCAAGGGAGGAATGTCCTTTAATGGGATGAGATAACCCTTCTTGATGATTGACATCGTCCAAGGATTCGATCCTATGTCTTCCCAGGCTTTCGCAAAGAAATGTAACCTGGCTCCTACAGGTGTCTGGAGGACAGAATTCTCACGTTTCCCTTCTTAAAGGGACGGAAGGAAGGACCTGCCCCTTTTCCTCGGTTTGACTTCCTTCTGGCGATAGATCTAGCTGGAAGGCCTCCTCGAAAGGCTGCTGCTGAGCTGGACGAGCCACTTTCTTTTCCTCACTGGCCACAGGCCTATTTTTCCTTGAGGATTGTCTAAGGAGATCCTGGGTGGCCTTTTCAGTCAGCGAATGAGCAATATCCTTCACCAACTGCGAGGGAAAAAGATGTTCTGAGAGAGGCGCAAACAATAAGGCGGATCTTTTGTGAAGGAGAGACGGCCTTCTGAGGAAAAGCACTGTGAACCGCCCTCTTCTTTAAAACTCCTGCCCCAAAGAGGGAGCATACTTCAGCCAATCCATCCTGAACAGCCTTATCAATGCATGTGAGGATGCTATTTAGGGTTTCTGGGTCCAGTTGTTCCTTTTCATGAGACTTCTTGGCAAGAACCCCAAGGGACCAATATAAGAAGTTAAAAACTTCTAAAGTGTGAAAAAGCCCTTTGAGGAGGTGGTCCGTTTCCGAAAGCCCCCATGTTACTTTTGCTGCATTCAAGGGCGTGTCTTCTCGATGAGTCTACTAAACTCGAGAAGTCTGACTCAGCTGAAACGGACAGAGACAATCCCATATTCTCTCCCGTTTCGTACCAAATGCCTCTCCTCCCTGTAAGTTTAGCGGGAGGCATACAAAAGACCGTCCTTCCTAACTCCTTCTTCTTCTTGAACCAGGAGTCAAGAGATTGTAGCGCCCTCTCATAGATATAGCAGGTTTCATTTTTAGGAAAGAGGAAGACTTGTGTGTTTTCGTGCTCGAGAACAGAGAGCGTGGAGAAGGAGCGGCTGGCGTTAAAGAGTCTCCATATTCTTCCAAGAGAAGGGACGAAAGAACTTTGTATTAGAAAATCCTTCCTTCATTTCATCCTCCGAGGCATCTTCTGGGTTCATAGGCTCGGAAGGAGAAGGCTCCCTTCTTTCTTCTGTTTCTTCCCTTACTCTCTTCCTTTCTGAAGAAGCACTCCTAATTGAAGAGGGGCTAAGAGTTACTCTCTCTCTGCTAAAAGATTGACGCTTGGAGACTCCTGTCGGATGTCAGGCTCTTCATGCAGGGAATGCGCCTGGTGTACAGCAGGAGTAATTCGCCTGGAAGGGAGTAACGTGTTTGGAATACTCCTGGCGCTTGGCAGGCGCAGCGCGCCTCGAATACTCCTGGCTTCTGGTAGGCGCATCTTGTTCCGAATACTCCTGGCGCCTGGGAGGAGTATTAAGTTCAGAATACTCCTGGTGCCTGGGAGGAGTATAAGGTTCGGAATACTCCTGGCGCCTGGGAGGAGTATGAAGTTCAGCATACTCCTGGCGCCTGGGAGGAGTATAAAAGTTCGGAATACTCTGGCGCCTGGGAGGAGTATCGAGGTCCGAAGACTCCTGGCGCCTGGCAGGAGTACGTCGCTCCAAATACTCCTGATCCTTGGAATGCGTATGGTGTTTAGTAGGAGTATTGATCAAGGTAGGAGCTTTCCGTTTAACAAGCGCTCTACTCCTAACAGGATCTTCTTCTTCAGTTAACTCTTGGCGCTTGGTTGAAGATCTTGAACGTTGTACTGCATACTCTGGCTCTCTGCGCTACTCGGAGCCTGGCCCCTGGCTGGAGCCGCACTCTTGACAGGAGTAACTTCCTTTCTTACTTCTCTCCTGTCTAACGCATCGCTCCCCCCAGAGATGGCCGCTTGTGCGACAACTCCCCTGTAGGGTTCGTCGCGCTCGACAGGAGATCGGTATTTAGATCTCTTAATAGGAAGCCTATCATCCTTCTTACGAGTAGGCTCCTTATATAGAGCTCCTACCAACGAGGCTAATTGTTCTTGCATATTCATTAAAATTTTCCTGGTTGAGGAATCTTTCGAATCAGGAGAGGGAGATCTGGAAGGCGCTCTAGGATCTCTCCAGACCCAGAGTCTGAATGTTTTCTAGCCTTTCTTTATTACGAAGGCGCTCCTTCTTCAGAGAAGCGCTCGGGACTAGAATTGAGTTCATGTTCTTTCATACTCCTCTTCAGCAGACGGGAAAGTTTCGACTCCTTCCATCCTCTTCTCGGAGAGGGCGAACTAGAAGACGAAAAGCACTCTCGAAGGACGCTTTTCCTATAGCGGTCCTTGGCAGTTTGTGATATGATAGATTCTGCCGAAGGGACGCCTGATCGTTGGGGATTCTCCACAACCCCCATACGGCTTTCGACTTTCCTTCTCCTCCGGGCCAGGGAGCTTGGAAGAGGTCTAGGCCTGGGAGCGTCGCAGAGACGACCAGACGCCCCCTCCACTACACTGGGGACACTAATATCACTAGCGAAACCACATTCACTTTCCTTACCTTCCAATGCTGCCATTTTTTCCTGCATTTTCTGAAGGGAAGCTCTGAGTTCCGCTATTTCCGAAGCAGAACTAGAGGGATTAGCAATTTGTGAACGGGCTGAAACAGAATGGGCATGATTATCAGAGGAAGAAGCTATAGAACTAGACAGTAAATCATGAGATGTAGACATTCTGCGGGTTTTGTAAGCCGCCTTCCTCTCTCTATCTTTCTCTAACTTCTTCAAGTAAGAAGTTAGATTCTTCCACTCTTGTGCACTCAATTTCTCACACTCGTTACACGTATTCTCAATCGAGCATACAACCATTCTACAACCACTACAAGTAGTGTGAGGATCTACCGAAGCTTTCGGAATCCTCACCTTACAGCCCTCATTCACACACACTCTGAAACTAACACTAGAGTCAGACATATTCACGAATTCCAAAAACCAAGTCCAAAAAACAGTCCACGATAGCGAATGCCAAACAACGATCCAAGTACGTCACCAAATATCAGCGAGAGATGATCAAAAGCGTTGCGAAAAACGAATTCTAGTCAGGAGGAAGTAACAACAATGTTGATACCACCGGCGACAGAGAGAATCTGATTAGAAAACGGGAATAGTTCCTAGTCCTGCCACCCAGAGCAGGGCGGTAGATCACCTGACCTACCTGTAGCGAGTGCCGCGAAATTTGAATTTCTGTCGGGGACGACGGAGTCGATAGCTATGTATATATCTGACAGGTAAGTTGAATGTATGAAAATAAGAAAATCTGCTATCTGGGTCACAGAAGTACTGGAGGAGGAAACGTTCTGATTCCTGCACCAACGTCGAAAAACATCCCACTTCGACTGGTAGACCTTTGAAGTGGAAGGTCTCCGTGCATTGGCAATTGCTCTTGCAGACTTTGCCGAAAACCCCTTAGCTCTGACGAGACTCTTGATAGTCTGAATCCAGTCAGACTGAGAGCAGGGAGGTTCTTGTGAAACCTGTCGAAGTGGGGCTGTTTGAGCAGATCGACTCTTAGTGGCAGAGATCTTGGCGAACATCTACCAACCAATTCCTCCAGTTACCTCTGTGAACCAGTCTTGGGCGGGCCAGAATGGAGCTATCAAGGTCATCCTTGCTCCTTCTGATGCTGAGAATTTCCTTAGAGTCTCCCCTAGAATCTTGAAAGAGGGAAACGCATAAAGGTCTAGGTTGCTCCAGTCCAACAGGAACGCGTCTACCGCTACTGCTTTCGGGTCTGAAATCGGTGAGCAGTACAGGTCTATCCTCGCGTTCCTGGCAGTTGCGAAGAGGTCCAGATGAGGTCTGCCCCAGAGCTTCCACAGTCCCTGGCATACGTCCGAGTGAAGGGTCCATTCTGAGGGAAGGACTTGGTTTCTTCTGCTGAGCAGATCTGCTCTGACATTTCTTTCTCCCTGTACGAACCTGGTGAGGAGACTTATCTCCCTTTCCTCCGACCATAAGAGGAGCATTCTTGCTGTTTTGTACAGGGAGAAAGAGTGAGTCCCCCCCTTGTTTCCGAATGTAAGCCAGGGCTGTGGTGTTGTCTGAGTTGACCTGAACTGAAGACTTCTGAACGAGAGGTTCGAACTCCTTGAGGGCTAACCAAATCGCCATGAGCTCTTTTTTGTTTATATGCCAGGACACCTGTTGCCCCATCCAGGTGCCTGACACTTCTCTGGATCCTAGAGTCGCTCCCCAACCTTTGTCCGATGCGTCTGCAAATAAGACTAGGTCGGGGTTTTTCAACCTTAAGGAAATGCCTTCCTTGAAAAGAAGAGGGTCTGCCCACCATCGGAGATCCTCTTTTATCTCGTTCGTGATTTTGAATACAAAATCTAGGTTCTGAGCACCCCGATTCCAGTTCCGATTCAGGAAGAACTGTAGGGGTCTGAGGTGCAACCTCCCTAGAGAAACGAATTGCTCCAGCGAGGAGAGTGTCCCCAACAGACTCATCCACTCCCTCGCTGTGCATACATCTTTCTCCAGAAAGGTTGCGACCTTCTCTGCACAACGGTTGATCCTTTCCGGGGATGGAAAAGCCCGAAAAACCTGAGAAACCATCCGAATCCCCAGATAAATACGATCTTGGCTGGGGATTAGCTGTGATTTCTCGAAGTTTATCAGTAAACCCAGAGAACTCGCTAAGGTCAGAGTGATGTGAAGGTCCTCCAGACATTTCTGCTTCGATTTGGCCCTGATCAGCCAACGTCCAAGTAAAGGGACACCCTCACTCCTTCGAGATGAAGCCATTTGGGCTACGTTCTTCATCAGCCCTGTAAAGACTTGAGGGGCTGTGGAGAGGCTGAAGCACAAAGCCCTGAACTGAAACACTTTCCCTTTCCACATGAATCTCAGGAACTTGCACGAAGAAGGATGGATTGGCACATGAAAATAAGCGTCCTGAAGGTCTAGTGACACCATCCAGTCCCTGGACGAAGGCGGCTAATACTGAGGATGTCGTCTCCATCGTAAACCTTCTCTTCTTCACAAAGACATTCAGGGCCCTTACGTCCAGAACTGGTCTCCATCCTCCTGAGTTCTTGGGCACAAGAAAAAGACGGTTGTAGAAACCTGTGGAATGAGGGTCCTGCACCATCTCTATCGCTTGCTTCTCCAGCATCAGCTCTACTGCTAGAGCAAGGGCCTGATTCATATGAGGGTCTTTGTACCTGGCTACTAACTCCCTTGGTGTGGTGGTCAAAGGTGGTCTCGACACGAAGGGAATGAGGTATCCCTTTTTGATTATAGAGAGGGACCAGTTGTCCGCCCCCTTCTGTGCCCAGACGTCTGCAAAACACAGCAGTCTGGCACCTACTGCAGTCTGGAGGACACTCGTACTATTTCTTCGCTCTGATAGAACGAGAGAAGGTCCTTCCTCTTCTAGGAGGTCTTGTTCCTCTAGAGGAAGAAGCGGAAAGAAGGGAAAGGGCCCCTCCTCGAAAGGGCTCTTGCTTGATCGAAGTCTCCTTCTTCGCCTTAGGTTGAAAAGGAGCCTTAGGAATTCTCGCTGAGCGAGCCAACATATCTTGCGTCGTTTTAGCAAAAAGAGCGTTGGAAATGTCGTTTATGATCTTCTTTGGGAAGAGTTGCTGGGAAAGATTAGCAAATAATAGCGACGATCTCTGCGCGTGCGACACCGCTTTAGTTAAAAAGGAGCAGAAAACTGCCCTCTTCTTAACAACTCCTGCCCCGAAAAGCGAAGCTCTCTCCAGAACCGTCTCTCACTGCCTTGTCCATGCAAGACAATACTGAATGCAAATCCTCTGGAGATAAAGTCTTGATCCCTCGTCTTCTTGGCTAAGACTCCTAGGGTCCAGTCGAGGAAGTTATACACTTCCAGCACCCTGAACATTCCCTTCAGAAGGTGGTCGAGTTCGCTCATTCCCCACGTGTCTTAGCTGAATTAAAGCTCTCCGAAACCCTCGCTCCTCTTCTTGTAAACGTCAAGAGTTTGACAAGAACAAGGATTCTCGTTATGTCCAGGATCACAGTAGGCGCTCTTCACCTGGAAGCCGCTCTCCTCTGCATAGGCGCACGGAGACTAGTAGGCGCTTTCCGCCGGATTTTGTTTCTTCGCCTGAGATTCGTTCGCCATCTGTCAAAATCAGAGAAGATAGTAGGCACATAGAGCCTAGCAAGAGACAGACTAGACTATCGCCTTCTTGCGAGCGCACTCGTTCAAATGGGCACCCAGTACCTCGCAAACGCTTTGCGTCTGATAGACGTTCTTCTTCGGAAGACTTTTCGCTTTGTGACAGGCGCCAAGAGCCTGACAAGCGAGTTGGATTGGACAAGCGCCAAGGGCCTGACAAGCGCTTAGATCTTGATAGGCGCCTAGAGCCTAGCAGGCGGATGAAGGGAGGCCTAACCCCATAGGTTCCTTGGTCTCGTACCACCTTCCTGGTTTACCTGTTAACTTGGAAGGAGGGCAGGAAAAAACTGTTTTGCCCGCTTCCCTTCTGGAAGTCAACCACTCTGAAAAGGTCTTTAAGGCCTTTTTCATACAAAGAGCAGGGCGCATCTTGACGAAGGAAGACGACTTGTGAGCTTTTGTGCTCGACATCAAAGATCCTGGTGAAGGGGGTCAGCAGGATGAAGGGAGTCTCCGAACTCCTTTAGCAGCAAAAGGGAAAGCCTCTTGTAGTCAGAAACTGCTACATCTATGGGCTCCTCCTCTTCCGATACCTGTTCCAACGGATCCACCGAAGGAGACCGTTTGGGAGTGATCTGGCTCTTCCCGGGAGAAGAACTCCTTTCCCGAGAAGGGGAGCGCTGAACGTTCGAACTTCTATACGAAGAGTGAGGCTCCTGTCTGTCCGAAACACTCTTGCGCCTACTAGACTCTTGTTGTCTAGGCTCTTGCGGTTTGCCAGGCTCGCGGCGCTTGATAGGCTCCTGGCGCCCTGATTCAGGGCGCTTGAAAAGATCCCCGCGTCCTGATTCCCTGACGCTTAACAGGCCTCTTGGCGCCCTAACTCTTGACGCCTAACGTACTCCTGGCGTCCTGCCTCCTGGCGCCCTGACTCCTGGTGTCCTGACTCCTGGCGCCCTGACTGCTGGCTCCTGACTCATGGCGTCCTGATTCCTGCCTTCTAGCAGATCCTGACGTCTGAATCCTGTGGTCTGAGAGGCTCTTGACGCCCTTTCTTGCATCTCGCTGCCTCTTTGCGCCTGCCTGGCTCCTGGTCATGCAGACCCAAAGGATCCTGATACTTAAATCGGTTTTGTCTATCTTCCGGTTCCTTGAACCTAAACCGATCGAGACTTCTGCTCGATTCACGGCGTCTCATAGGAGAGAGGCTACGATCTTCCTGTCTATCAGGATTCAAAGCCTTACCCGTCATAAGGCGCTTTGGAGAAGAAAGCCTATAGGGCGAAAGAACTCTCCTCTCAGGAGAACAACTCCTATCGGACGAGTCTCTCGACGATGGCGATAAACGCCCTGGAGATTGTGAGGATTCGCTCCTATACGAAGAGGGGCGCTTAGCGGAACTCTTAACAGGGAGCGACACATCTTTCCTCCTTGTCGAGTCCTTAGCAAAGGAGCCTACTAAAGAAGCTAACTGCTCTTGCATTAATCAAAAACTTCTTCGTAGGATCCTGAAGAGAGGGCTCCTCTTGTCTCGTCTTCTTAGGTACCGAAGGCCAATTCTCGGGAAAACGCTCTGGGCTGGAATCAGCCGCGTCTCCTTTAGGCGCCTTCCAGGTTCTTTTCAAAGGGCGCGAAAGAGAGGCCGAACTCCATCCTCGTTTAGGAGAGGAAGAGTCTGAGGCCGAAAAACACTCCCTTAGGACGCCTTTTCTGCGGCAATCCGAGGCAGCCTGGGACTTTACAACAGGATCTGCCGAAGGGACGCCTGACCGTTGGGGATGTTCTGCATCTTCCCTGCGGCTTTCGACATTCCTCCTCCCCTGGTCCTGGGAGTTTGGAAGCGGTCTAGGCCTAGGAGCAATGAGGAACCGGACAGACGCCCCCTCCACTGCACTGGGGACACTGCACAAGTCACTATCACCACTCTTACCTTCATTTAGAGCTCGTAACTGAGCTCGAAGTTTCTTGATGGAAGCTTTTACATTTTCCCTCTCTGAAGAAGAATCTTTGGATTCAGAACAGGGAGAAGCAGCTGAGGCTAAGGGAAAATTGTTAGTAGGAGAGTTAACTTCTTGTTCTAGAGAACAAGATCTACTAGATGACCTAGCTGAAGCCTTTCTTACTCTATCTCTCTCAAGCTTCCTAACATATGAAGATAACTCCTTCCATTCAAGCTCTGTAAGGTTCTCGCACTCAACACAGGTATTATTAAAAGAACATTCATTCGCTCTACATTTAGCGCAAATACTATGAGGATCTACTGCCAATTTTGGCAGCCTAACCTTGCAACCTTCCCTACTACAAACTCTAAACATAGGTGAAGCCTTAGCGTCAGACATCGTGAAAGAGTAGTCAAAACCAAAGTCGAAAAACAGTCCACAATAAGCGTATGCCAAGCCAGAGAAAAAACAGAATACGTCACCAAAAAAACCAATCCAAATTCTCGGCAAACGAGTAGAAATCCAAGATGGAGGACGAACAATAGGTGTTGTCCGTTAAACCGACAGAGAAATTATGACTTAGAAAACGGGAATGGTTCCAGAACCCCACGCCCCCGCCACCCATGCGGCGGGAATGGTGGATCACCTGACCTACCTGTCGCGTGTGCCGCGAGTTTTGAAATTCTGTCGGGACGACCGAGTCTATAGCTAAGTATATATCTGCTGGGTAAGTTTTCATGTACAAAAATGGTGGATAAGGCTACACAGTGTAATACAGATGACTTTGGGGGGAGTAATGATACATATAGCGTGTGTGGGTTTGAATTGTCAGGGTTTAGTGAAGTTTCACCAGGAAGGGAATCAGGTAGTAAGGATGTAGTTGGCAGTATGAATGAGTCTCTTAGGGAGTTTGGCAGGAGTGTAAATGAGGTAAGTGATTTGGTGGCAGAGTTACGAGAGATGTTTGGACAAGAGTTATAAGGGGTAGATGAGATAGTGAATGGGATTTGGGGGGATGGTAGTGAGGGAGATAGTAATGGTAGTCTGACTGGAAGTGATCTGGGAGAAGTTGATGGCGGAGTAACTGAGAGTGTGTATGAGGGCCCTCAAACGAGATCCAGGGGACCTGCATTTGAGCATCCGTGGGTATTGCGGAAGGCTATTTAGTGTGGGTGTTGTGAGTGAAAGGAGACGTTGTCAAATGTAACAGGGGAGGAAATATGGAGGAGTTATGGAGTTCCATTTGACAATGTGTGTGTGTGTGTGCATGTGTGAGAGAGAGAGAGAGAGAGAGAGAGAGAGAGAGAGAGAGAGAGAGAGAGGTGTAATTGCTGTATGGATGGTTAACGACTATATTGGCTGTTAGTGAGTTCTGGCTGGGTTGTCTGCTGGTAGAGATCAGAGTTCTGTTTTTTTTTTTTCAGTCAGTCTTTAGTCAGAACTGGTGATGTTCAGTAGTGTCGGTAGAGTTCTTTGAAGGCATTGGGAGTTATAGTCAATGAAGGCATTGGGAGTTATAGTCAAACCAATTTACGAGCGGACTCCGAACCCATTTGCGACGTTGCCAGATCCTTCTGACCATTTTAATCCACACCTGGTTTGACCTCTTTAATCAATGGGCTGACTAAGATAAAGAGAAAGAGTAGTTTAATTCCCTCGTAAACCCAGATTTGGATGGTCAAAGTATATAATCCTTTAATTTGGTACTGTCCCTCTAAATTGTTTCCTTCGTTGTTATTTTTTTTTTTGCCACGTGGTGATGTGAAAGTTGTAATCCCGTAGCCATAGCGAAGAACAAAATCGTCTCTCATAAAAAAAATATAAAAACAATTATGATTGGTTATAGAGTATTTTTCTACCACTTGCATTTGGATGTTATTTGTCAGACAGTTATGTGACTATGTGGTTTATACCTGTTGCGTGTTCAGAAGATTGATCCTGCCAACACTTATCCACTGTATAATTCTGGTTTACCCAGGTTTCATTTAAATATATACATGTGTGTCCTCCCTTCTCATTTAAATTTTTCATTTTCCGTAAAAATTTTGTTCTTGCACTTGTTATGTCACTTCTCTCCATTAGAAATTCCATTTTCTTTTTCCCATTTAAAAAACTGGTACACGTTGTATGCCATTTCGCGTTCTTCAGGACGAAGGAAACGCCGCGGGGAACTCTCCATGGTGTTTTCGGAAGCTTGCTGTGCGAGACAATGAATACGGAAGATTATCTCGACCCATTTTATACGATTTGACCAAGGGTCTCAGTGATCTGACCCAAGTGAAGAAGTGGCAACAGGTATGCCAGATCTCCAAGTTTTTCATTTTCTTCCCTTCTCTTAGTGAAGCGAAGGCAGCCGGATTAAGGAGAATTGGCAACGTCGCAAATGGGCTCGGAGTCCGCTCATAAAATGGTTTGACTATAGTTGAGTTTTGTGTGTTATTGATTTGTTATTATGGTTTTTAGGTTAGTGTTGTTTGTTTATAGTTGTTATGCCTGTGCTGTTGTGATTTTTTTGTGTTGTTTGTGCAGTGGTCTTTTGTTGTGTTGTTGAGTTTTTGGTTGTTTGCTGTGTTGTTAGGTTGTGGTTGTGTTTCTTGGTTGTTTGCTGTGTTGTTTTGTGGTTGTGTTCCTTGGTTGTTGTTGTTGTTGTTGTGTTGTTGTTGAGTTGTGGTTGTGTTCTTTGGTGGTTGTTGTGTTGTTGTTGTCCTTGGTTGTTGTTGGGTTGTAGTCCTTGGGTGTTGTTGTGTTGGGTTGTGGTGTTGTGGTTCTTGGTTGTTGTTGTTGGTGTTAATATCTCAGTGACCTCGACCAGCGGACAGCACAGGATAGCCCGGAGTAACTGGATTGATTGGTAAGTACACGTGTTTTGTTTTTTCGTTTGCTTTTTGTTTAGTGTTGGTAGGTACGTACATGTGTTTTGTTTTTTGTTTTTGTTTTGTATAGGTGTAGGTCAATTGCCCTGCTGTATTTGTTGTGTAAAGAAGAAAGTGTGATTGAGGGTGGATTTTGGCAGCTGGACTGATTAGGTATATGTGGGGGGGATTCTGCAGCTTGTTTTTGAGCTTGTGATTCCGCCACAGTATGGAACGATAACTGGAAATAGACAGTGAAAAGTCTTATCTCCTCTAAACAGAAAAAATTGACATCTACAAGGTTCCAGGTGCTGAAAATTCCCATAGAATGGCACTCTCAGCAACACACAGACCACTGCTTCTGACCCCAGGCCATGGCAGTTTTAAATTAAGGACAGATCCTATGATAACTTGAAAATCTTATTATTGGGAGGGAACATTCTAACATCTCCAAGCAGTTAAGGAGATGCCAATGTTAATGGAACTGTATGGAATTGTGTAGTAGAGTTGATTTCTTCTCAATGGAAGAATGAGACATCTACTGAGAGCATTGGAAATTCTGAAAATTATTTGCCCTGAGGCTATAAGGGCTCTACAGGATACACTAAGCAATTCTTGAACTTGAAATTGCTCAATAGAATTCAGAGTAGATACAAGGGGCAGGCCTATGAGTCAGAATTAGGCAAAATTTTAGGGAAACATCTACTACTCAAGCCTGAGGGCCAACAAAGTAGTAGTAATCATTCAGATGTCCCTGTTCATCTACATGCTAGGAGGCTAAATGAGTGCTCCTTAAATCCACACCAAGTGCCAAACTTACGGATGTAAAGGCCCTTGTAGGCAGTTGTTCTTCCTGAATCCCCAATTGCGAAAACACTGTCCTTCCACAGAATGACGATCAAACCAATATGTTGTTTCATTTTACTCAAAGCAGCAAACTTCTCACAAGGACTTTGTTTCTGACCGGGAATAAACCTGCTAAGCATACTGATGTCTTTCCACTGCCCTGACATCTAAAAAGTTTTACCAGGTGTAGTGTTGACCATTCTCTGTTGCATGAAAGTGTAATGATACTAGTTAAAGTCTGTGTTGCATGACAAGAGGGAAAAGACCAAAACCTGGACCTAGGTTTAAGAACAAAATGGACAATTCTTGATTACAGAGTCCCTCCTACAGTCCTGGAGCCAAAATTGGTTCTGGATTACTTATAAATTTAATTAACTTTATTTGTAAGTCGTAATTCTTACACCAAAACTGTACATTAATTGCGCATGATTATCTGAAAATATCCCGCAAGGCCATGTTTCCAAATGAGGAAAAGTCCTTACCATATAGGAAGTTTCCTTCAGGCCTAAAATTCTTCAAGCAGCACATGCCTATTCATCTTGACCGACAAGCATCCATAATCAAGTATCATCCCCACATCACTAGATAAGAATGGGGATATAGAGAATTAACAATATAATGCATAGAAATTGGGCCAGAAGAAGCAAGAGGTCCTTTGCCTTTGGAATACTGTTGACAGAGTTGGCTAATTTGAATCACTGATTCAGTAGAAGTGTCTTGCTCCTAAATCTGACACCATCTACCAATGGGCAACAAGTCCTTGACATAACTTATAGAAGGCTGCACACTGACCCAAACAAAGTGGGCAGAACAGCAATACCTTCTAGCAAAAACATCTTGAAGGAACTTGCATGACTGTGGTTTTATGGTAAGTGGAATATATTATGTATGTGTACCATAAGTCTGACTATTCTTTCGAAAGGCGCTAAAACCATGCAAGAAAACCAACACATACATGGGCAGACACTTACTGTTATTCAGTCTCCAAACGTCCAAGAGTATCTCCAATTACTTATGGAGCTCGTCCTAAAGAATTACCCTTGGACCATCATTCCCTCTATATACAATCTCCTACTAAAGAGACTTATGAGAGATTTCTGCTGAAGACAAAGGAAGCTATAAGAGGGTGATTAAACCGGTGGAGGACAACCAAAAAGAATCACAACTGTCCTTCACTGTTTCCACCATGTAACATACTGGTCCCAAGTCTCTCCATGCATGTTAGGAGGTTGCAACTGTCCATATCCCAGAACCTGAGTCTGCACTTATCCCCGAAAGGTATAAAACAAGACTACCAATAGATAATCCCTTTTCGCCTTAAAGCAAACAGCATAATCAGACAGGAAGCAAAGTGTTCTCACTTCTTCCAAACCGAGCGATATAAGCATGAGGACATTACCCTGCAGCATCAGAAATGAGTTACTTGTTTTAGTTACTTGTTTTCCTCTCTAAAAACTCCTGCTGGGTTGGCGTCTCGAGTTCATTTCCCCACAGGAAATAGAAAGAAAGCGAGCCTCCTACTAAAGACGGTTAAAGGACCAATAAGCATTGTACAGCAAGAGGCGGCCTTCGGCTCTGCGCGACTTTTAAAGACAAGACGACAAGCCAAGGCAGACCCAAAGGGAGATTGTGCGTCTGAGGACAAGAAAAGTTACGAAATGCTCTCTAATTGGAGAAAGTGTTGGTTATCTTCTCCAATATTTAGAGGGCGCCAAAATACGCTAAGACAATCAAGACATATTCTCTATGTGGCCTCTTTCCTCAACAAAATGAGGATACAGCAAGGCGTAGTGTCGCAACAAACACCGACCAGCCCAAACGAGTTCCTCCAATTCCATTCAAAATCTTCTTCCGTCAGCGGGCGATGGGAAGAGACAGTTGCCGACTAAGAGGTGACAGCAGCTGAGTGCTGTATCGAATCCACCACGACTCAACGAGAGGAAGACAGTTTAAGCGACTCAGGACTCGGCAGTAATAAGAGATTTGCCGATAGCTGAAGAGGAAGCAGACCATGAAAAGGGCAAAGCAGGTATTGGAGAGCACAGAATCCCATCGTCCCGAGAACCGACCCGGTTCCTTGGCAGCGGACACTACCGGAGCAGCTACAGTTTCGCAAGGGCAACCTAACCTTCGGCCAATTTTCATGTTCAAACCTTCGGCAGAGGAACACAAAAGCAGTGTGGTAACAATGGTTGTGATCTAACCAAAATAACCAACCTAACCTGACTTAGGATGTGTGCCCTAACCTGGCCAGGGGGGCTTCCCTCCCCTGGACCCCCCAGTATGGTAACAATGGTTGTGACCTAACCAAATGAACCAACCTAACCTGACTTAGGGCGCAAAGGGACTACTTACCTGTGCGGGTATTTTTGGTTGTTGTGCAGCCTAGGAAACGGGCCCGTGAAACTGTAAACACCCCGTTCTGGAGTTACGCTTTTCCTGAACCGAATGGGGAGCAGAAGGCGAAGCTACAAAGGTGGTTAATACTAGTCTACTAAATTGCCTAGTCTGAGTAGGGAAAGCCTGACAGATTTAAGCCCTGACCTAAATAATTGCTTTCGCAATCTATTAGTTTCCTGTCTTTCCTATATCTGACATACTCAGGAATAAGTTTCTCAGAAGAATTGCCTACATTCTTAACATCTAGTAGTTCCAAGATTTCACACTGTACCCTTGCCAGTACAAAGGAATGTTGATCAACTTCCAATTTTACCCCACCCTAGTTACACCAAAAACATAACTACATAGCCTGATGTTATTGGTTTTGCTTCCGGTGGAAGATATCCGAGGAAAATGAAATTACAATACTGTAAACAGCTTTAAAACAGCCAAACTTTTGAAACATTTGAAACACACCTGGTGGAGAACAGGTAAACTAGACAGTTAACCAGGCAGCCATTCAATTTTGTTTGTTTGAATGCTGACTTGCCTAATCAGCGGGGAGGTATAGCTAACTTTAACAGTAGGTAAGATTCATCTTGAATAATATGTTTTCAAGGCAGTTTTTAAATCTAATATGGCGTCCACCGACTGAGGTGCCGTTCGTAACCGCCAAAATCTTTCCCAGCCTTCCCAGCACTCATTTAAACAATGTTAGCATATTTATATAGCATTTATTGATCTTACTCAAGATTGCAGTTGTAATTAGCACAATAAAACATTTTGTTGCCTATGTTAGTGAAAGTATGAAACTTTTTATTCCTGGGGTCATGGTTTAAACGGAAATTAATTTTTACCTTGTAATCGGTGGTTTTCTCCTTACTACCATCACAACTGAAACTCCACAATGCTTATGTGATTGTAATTATACATGTTTTGGTTTTTGTTCACTCTAAACTGCACTTGAACTATGTTGCTGTTCCTGGTTCCTAAGCACTCGATCCACAAACACAGTTGTGGGCAGCACACGACTACACGGTTTATGAGGTGCAAAGCTTTATTCCCTTAATTGTTATTTAACTTTACTTTGTTACTTCAAAATGTTTATTTAATCCATGTCTATTATCCCTTTTTTGCAACCAAATTAACCCGAAAAATTACAGATATTTCTAAAGTAGATACGAGCAGACGCCGCCAAAATGTCATTGTTGCCAATTTAGTGGAGCTTCACACATACTCCGATGCATTTACAAACTGTTTCCATGAATTCTAGTTGTCACAGTAATGCAATTATGATAAAATTGCTCTAATATGTAAATATACTAAAAATAGATATGCTAATTTCACTTATTTCCTCAGTTTTGTGTAAGACTTATACACAGTTTGGAGGGTAAATACATAAGTATTGGCAACACTGATAAACAATAGAAGAGCGGGAACAATGCCGTAGGTAATGTTCACAGCTAAACTGTTGATATTTGAGACAGGAATCTGTTAATTTTTTAACAATGAATATTTTCAAATTAATAATTGTGAATATGTAAAAAGTTTATGTAATTCATGATCTTATACTGCCATTTAATTATTCATTTAAATAATTATCTATTGCATGATTCTTCTTCTTCTACCAAAAAAAACGCAGTTTTCTTGGATCTGCCCGGTTGGTGTCATTGTTGACGATTGTTGTGAAGAACGTGCCCCAGCGTCTATGGGTACTAGTGGTGTGTGGATTTAGCACATGGTATGGAAAGTTTAAGGACACAAGCAACTCTGCAAACATCGAGATGGTGTCAATCTTCTAAATTTTGGGGGTTGTAAGTAAAAATTTCAAAAGCATCATAGAGGTATGTTTGCACTGCGCATGGCTAGACTTTCATTAACCTCTGTTTAATCTTAAAATATGAACTTAATTTCTAGCTTTGGAGAAAATACTTACTTTGAAAGGAGAGTAGAGGTCTTGAGCTGTTGCTCTCAGCACTGATGACTTGTAACTGGTGCCCATCTCCCGTGTCAGGATGTGTTAAAGTACTTTTTCGAAGGGTGGATCCACATGCGGTGAAAACTGGATCAGCTAGTCCAGTTGGTGGTTTCCCCAATGTTAAAGAAGGTACTGGCTTTGATCTGCCCCTATTAGTATACTAACCTAACCTGACTTAGCAGGCCTTTTTACTTAAATGGTGGGGGGGGGGGGGGGGGGGGGTCTGCCCCAAATGAAGGAAACTCCATTTTTTACCAAAATTCCCTTAGGTAGCTATCACACTGCACATGAGTGATAGCATCCCAGCATAGCCATCATACAATGACATTGGTATCAGTTCTGAGGTTGGTAAATCTTAATAATAACTCCGCGTTGGGTATTTCTTTGGATTACAGTTTATATACCTAACTACCTAATACCTAGCCTATAGAAGAACTCGATTTCCTAATTAGGGTAGAATATCACAGCAGGCCAAGCAGGCCACCTACAATCAACACCTAGCCACCCTCCGAAAAAGTACATTATAACGCGTCCTGACACCGGAGATGGGCATCAGTCGCGACTTCTTGTTGGTGAAAAACGGAGCTAAAGACCTCTACTCTCCTTTCGAAGTAAGTATTTTCTCCAAAGTTAGAAATTAAGGCCAAATTTTAAGATTTAAACAGAGGGTACTGAAAAGGGTGGCCTACTGCAGTGGAAATCTCACCAAAACGCTTTAGAAATTTTTACTTACAACTAAAAATGTTTCGAAGATTGACGCTATCTTGATGTTTACGGAGTCGCTTGTGTCAACAAACTTCCCATTTCATGTGCTAAATCTGCACACCACTTGTACCCATAGACGCTGGGGCACTTTCATCACAACAATCGTAAACCCACCTCTTACCAGCACTTATTCGTACTTATTCAAGGGGACTACGGCATTCTTTGCGGCGTTTTGCGCTCTTCAATTGTTTATCAGTGTTGTCAATTGGTATGTGTTTACCCTCCAAACTAGGTATAAGACTTACACAAAACCGGGGAAATAAGTGAAATTAGCGTATCTATTTGTAGTATATATACATATTAGAGCAATTTTATCATTACTGCATTACTATGACAACTAGAATTCATCGAAACAGTTTGTAAATGCATCGGCGTATGTGTGACGCTCCACTAGATTGGCAACGATGAGCCATTTTTCCTCACGTCGTCTGCTCGTAAGTATACATCCGAAACATTTGTAATTTTGGGGGGTTAATTTGGTTGCAAAAAAGGGATAATGGACATGAATTAAATAAACATTTTGAAGTAGAGTTAAACTAAATATTGAGTAAAGTAAACAATTGAGGGAATAAAGCTTTGCATCTCATAATCAGTGTTGTCGTCTGCTGCTCGTAACTTTGTTTACGGAGTGAGTGCTTAGGAAACACGAACAGCAATGTGGTTCGAGTGCACTGTGGAGTGAATTAAGACCAAAATGTGTATAATTACAATCAAATAAGCACTGTGGAGTTTCAGTTGTGATGGCAGTAAGGATAAAACCACTGATTACAAGGTAAGAATGAATTCAGTTCCAACCATAACCCCGGGAATAACAAGTTTCATACTTTCACTAATATAGGCAACAAAATGTTGTTTTATTGTGCTGATTACAACTGCAATCTTGAGTAAGATCAATAAACGTTACATACATACGCTAACATTGTTCAAATGAGTGCTGGGAAGGCTGGGGAAAGATGGTGGCCGTCACTGATGAGAACCGTCCATGCAAAACGTAGCCGCCATATTGGATTTCAAAACTGCCTTGAAAACATATTTTACGAAGAGCTCACATGCTTATTTTAATTCGTATGGGGCTTTCATATATCACAATATGTTGACGAAACTTCAGTCTTTTAAATGGTATGCTTAGAGTTGCAATTGTATTCATGTTTCACCAATTAAATATCGAGTGAATAAGACCCGTCCACCGTGATGAGGGTTGGCCTGTCGTGATATTCTACCCTAGTACCTCATAGCATAACTAGGTAGGTATGCTGTGCAGGGTTAGCATAGGCTACTACCTAGGCCTACTAGGCTACGTAGTTCTATGTGAAATTTTACAAATAGCCTTTTACCTAAATTAGCCTACTAGTATTATATTACATTCTTATTCAAAATACAAATCTAGGCTACTAGGCTAGGTACTCTATTAAAACAATAGGCTAGCTAGCTAGGTAAAGCTTTGTCCTTCATTCCCTACATACCTAGGCCTACCTAGTATCTGAAAAAACATCATGGTTATCTAAGAAAATCCAAAGAAATGTCCGACGCGCCACTATTGCTTAGATTAACCATAAAATATTCAAAGAACATACCTGAATTAGGATTCGCGAACTTAGAGTCCGGTAAAATACGCTGCGAAGCGTTTGTTACGGAGAACCATTCCAGCAGACTACTCGGTCTCCATTTGTTTACTTTTCAAGGATCATTAAGCTGTCAATAAACTCGTTAAATCTCGTCTTCTTATTTCAAAGCAATGAGACAGGTGGTTTTTCCTCTCTAAGCATTTTAGGGATCACGTTGTAACACAACAAGCCACGATTTTGGGGCCAGTCGAATTAAGTAATATAACAATCCAAACCATTTTGCAAATAGGTTATCAGTTTGAACATTATACTTAATTACATTATAACTGCCAGCCTTGGGTGGACTTTGGTAAGAAAAAAAAAATCCTACCTGCTGTAAGGTTAGCCAAGCCAATGCTTTCAGTGATATGGACGGTAACGTCGCTAAACAACTCAAAGTTATCTAATGATTGATAATTAGTTTAAACTAATGGTAATGGAAAAAATTTTACTGAAAATCATGCAGGAAGAGTCGTCTGGAATGCTAACATGTTATGTCATAATCAGCCACGTGATAACATTTTTTATCTGTCCAGCCCTTTAATTTGTAATAAAACTAAAAGAAACAATCTATTCGCTTATATTTAAACCTCTGCTTATTAAAATACAATATACATCGTGAAGTTCTAATCTTTCATAGGAAGGAAAATTGTAGATCAAAGGAAATAATCTGTTTGGGTTGCATCAGACTTTTGGCGTGGTGGGAGAAACACTGCCGGGTTACGACTTACGGGTTAGGCCGAGTGGGTGGTTGTCTGTTACGACGAACATTTGATGAGAGAAGCCTGAAAAGGAAATAGGATATTGTATGAGTAAAGACTTTAAATCAGAGCTCAGCATCCTATTTCCACGTATTTTATATTTGGAGAAGTCTTACTCTGCCAGCAGGGAAATGACATGGAGTCTGTGACTGGTTATTCTGCCGCTAATAATAATAATAAAAAAGAATGAAAGTTAAATTAGTATAAAAACTAGGTGTTCTACAGAATAAAAACAAAGATTTCTGATACCGGTATACTTATGTAAGCTGTCGCCAAGCCTCTTATTTCCAACAGTTGATTAGATAAGATAAAACAAGACACGTTGTTTAGATATTACGCTGTCATGTGACTCCTTTTATTCTTTATATATATATATATATATATATATATATATATATATATATATATATATAACATAACAACAAATAAAGTAATATGCATGTTATCGTTAACATAATAAATGAATCAATCAATAAAACTGAAGAAATATTCTTGAATTTCAGTGCAAACTTTCATCACTATAAGTAGAATTCTGTTAATCAAACGGGTAGAAGGGCATAGACCGCATACCCAATTTTTCTCCTTAACTATAAAATAACATTTTCAAGTATTTCATCTTGTGTATACCTATATAAGTAATGCCATTTATAGAAGAAAAGGTCCAATTTTGGGAAAAACGACCGCTTCCCCCTCCCCATAAAAAAAACTCTAGGTACGGGCCTGACTTTCATGCAAATGGTGTTGTGAATTACATACCTAAATCCGCATTTTTCGTAGTGGTTCCCTGATCTACAATTCACCAGCGGAGTATCAAACGCAGTTCCCACACCACCTGTCTGGCGACGTTTTCGCTTATGTGAGTAGAACATCTGAATGGTGGTGGCTGATTCACTGTGAAATAATGTAAACAAAGAAACCAATAACAATATCTGCATTACACAGGATACTAGACGTATATCTATATCTCCATAAAAAACCTGTAATTTATACCAAGTTCTTATCGGATTGACATCAGTAATTATTGTTGCATGTGATAGTTTTAAGATATATGTGTTCTTTCGTGCAGCCATGAAATAAACCCTTTATCACCGTATTAGGCCATGGCAACTTCATGTCAACAGAAGTTCCTAAAAGAACAATTGGAAATAACTTGTTTGTAACCGGAGGTAACAAAAGGTTTTGTCATGCCACTATCTACAGATGATCCTTTGATTAATGACATCTAGAACAATAACGTAGTTTGTTTGCTGCGAAATTGAAAGCTCTATTAGGATGGGGTTTTCTTGGTCACAATCAAGCTTGAGGGGAGAGAGAGTAGTGGGTCATCTTCATTCCTTGCATAATAAATAGATCTAGTTATCCCATCCACAAAGTAGGAGGGGAGGTACTACGCTTAATGTATACCAAGGATGCTCTGCATTTTTTAGGATTGTTGTATTTCGGGTATATTCATCGTCTAAGCACATATTCCGAAGTTAGTTGTGATTTGACATTTTTTTCTTTCTTTTCTAAGCAATTACCTGTCTCCTGCTGAGATGACACACTGATTGCTGGTTATGCTTTTCAGGTAGTACTGCAGGGGGACGCCTCAAAGGGCCATTTATATTAGTTTATTCTTTAATTAAGCATCACTAATCTTGCTTTCGCAGATGTAGCAGTCATTAAATGTGAGTCTTTAAATATCTTACTGAAGCAGTCTTGGGGGAGGTTTTTACAATGGTTTGACCGTTTCAGAATCTTTGACTGAACGCATTAATATAGTGCCCTGGACGTTAAGGCTTGAGACATCTCTCATGCTCCTAAGATCGTCATCGATTTTTCCACAAACAAACACTCAGTTCTGCCTTCAATTGATTTCATCTGTTCCAGTTCCAGTCATTTTATGATGGCAAAACCAAATATTTGCAACTAATGATGATCAACATCCATAATCAGTTCTGTTTCTAATCTTCTCATCCTGCTTCTCTCATTCACCACAGCATTAACGCCAGACGTATGTCCACTGTAATCTAATCATACTTTATTTGTAGAGTTACAATTTCTAGTATGCATATTGAGGTTTGTTTCTTCTTAACTTCTCACAAGAACCATAAAACCACTTGGTCAGTTTTTACTTTGAATATTTCGTTTGTGTACGGTTCGCAGCAAGTAGAGGAGAGACTGTGGTATGTTAAGTTCATTAAACATTCTTTAGTGTTGGAATCATAGATATAGGGTGGACCACTCTTGTATCATTTTGTGACGTCATGTATTCGGGATGTATGCCACGATCACTGTTCAGCAGACTAATCTCACACCATTTTTTTCTTGGCGGGGAAGGGTAAAATTAATATGATAACTTCTTTTCGAATTACGTTTTTTCACTGAATTACTTTTCCTGGCCTATATTTTCGCTGCATTTTCTAACTCACACTTCAGTAAGAATGATGTGTTTTACGCTAAATGGAGTTATTGTCAGTTTGTTCACAAAATTAAGGTAATCATCCACCGAATCAAAAACGAAACTCAAGCACTGATTTCAAAATTTGACAAATATCAAAACAACAGATGGTGTGCGTGTCAGAAATCGAAAAACCACACTATTGAAGAACCTACCTTTGAACGCTCATCTGAGTTTGTGGCAACGGAATTGTAGATGTGCATCCTCTTTCAATCGGAGGCCCGTAGAAATTAGTGAAAAATGCAAGTGTTGCTTGGTCGAAAATCTGATAGCCAGCGTCTTCCAGCGTTGAACAAGTTCCTCGAAACGTATCCAGGACTAAGGTAATATAACTAAAGGGTGGACAGACGCCATTCACCTCATTCCCCTGAAAGCCAACAGAAGAGTGATTGATTTGTATCCTTTAAATTAAAATGAATTTTAATACAGAATGGAATATGGAAATCCTGAAAGACCTTAGGATGATTAGCCTAGCTATATCATCCATAAGAAAATAGTCATGCAATTTCTGTGGGAACTAACAAAACCGACCTCAACATTATCATTGTATCTTCAAATAGTACACAGTTCTTCCTTTCAAGTGTAATTACTGTTTGAATATGTTCACAAGGTCCCACAAAGTAAAATGTTAAAGGAAATATTGATTTCAAAGAAAGAATCAAAGAGCATATAATGAAACGTTAAAGTATAATACTACTATACTGTTATCAAAGGAAACTGTTTAAACATTTATACTTGCAGATAAAAATGGCGGAGAATAATGGAATATGAATTACTCCTACAGCTAAGTAGCACGGCACTGTTTATATAATAATAATAATAATTTTAACTAATCTTAGAACTGATGTAAATTTAATCATTTCATTTATGTTGAGTACCATTACAGAGCAGTTTTTGTCTCTAGCGGCATCAGAAATGATGGATTGATTAAATGTGCACTTGGGTCCAGGTTCCATTGGACAAGTGTGGCTTTTAGCAACTGACTCGAGTCTTTCACTAAATATCAGGCAATCCAGGTGACCGTAAAGATGCCTGGGCAAGGCATCAGTATATGACAAACCTACTTATTAAAGAAAGGGCCTAGTTAAGTAACTCCGAGAAGATAAAAGTAGTAAGCGAGTTAACCAGTTTGAGACTTAGACAGTTTATATGGGAATACAATTACTGATGTACAAAAAATCTGCTGTAGTTCCCTGTCAGAAGCTCACAACAGCAATGTCCAAATAACCCACAAAACTCGCAGAGATTGGTGACCTTGTGTCAGAATTGAGGTGATTAGAATCTGATAAGAAAAGCCGAGATACTCCTTAATAGAGGGATTTTGATTTACTAGGTCAGTCCATCTTCTTGGAGGTAGACTTAGCTAGGTCTCTGGTGTCATTCGGGAAGACGGGAAAATTCTTCAGAACAAAGACAGATTAATTTCGTAAGCCCTGGAGCAAACTATGTTACGCCTATTCGTGCAGAGATATACTATAAAGATTCATATTAAAGAATTTATGCAAAATTAAATACGGCTCCTAAAAACGTTGTTGAAAGTAAAATAACGCTGATTTGTGAAGGACAGAATCATTTATTCAAGAATGGATATAACAATGGGGGCTGAAGGTCGTGAATGATGAAGGGAATATGACCATAGCTGAAGACAGGAACGTTCAGCTGTGGTATTACCTATAGCAGAGCAGCCAGATGAAAAGCCTTAAATACATTTAGAGAGAAAAAAAAATTGTGGTCCTAATCTGAGGGTTTTGGTTACCAGGGCTTCATATTGATCCCTGTCTAAACATTTCCCAGTAATTCTGAGAGACAAAGAACAAAAATGACTAATGTACATTATAAGACTACCTCCTAGTTTTTCTTGTACATATTCCACACTGATTGTAGAAAAAACATGAAATGACGAGTGTTTTAGAGACGAACAGCTTTTCTTATCTTAATAATGTAATAATGTAATAAAATGGAAAAAGTCCAATTACTTACAGCTCCAATCTGGAAGCACTTGTCGTAGGAAACAGGCACGTATGGGAATTCATACAGATCTCGCATGAGATTTGCTCCCCCACAAGGTTCCGGTAAACACACCGGTGGTTTGTTGAGGTTCTCTAACCCGAACACCTGTTGGAGATCCAGTGATGTCAAGCATATATATATATAGCTATGTAGTACAGATTGCAAAACTTTAATAAAGACTAAACCTGGCTGTGATCTCAAAGATTTTAAATATCAGACCACAACATAGATTAAAAACTGAAATCTAAGAAGCAATGTTTTTATGGCCACTAAACATTCATAAGGCCAAAATGGTCTCCAAGGTACAAACCCCTCTTAATGATTGTTGATTAAAGGATTATTAAGAATCTTAAGGAAAAATGAAATAAATGTCATTACTGCACAATGCTAACATAGCAATGAAATTATTATCAAACAATAGTAATTACAATATTGGAGTGTTTTTTCCTTGGAAGTGTATTTCAACAATCCGCTCACTCGGCCTGGAGAAACAAATTATAAGTTGAATAATATGCCACTGTTTTCAAGATAATTCATACTGCCTGGTATTTATACTGACAACCTTTGCTGCGGAAAGCATCCATTTATTTTAATAATAAAATTATCCAAGAATGAGCAATAATAATGCTACTCTAATAAAAGAAATGACAACACCATTCCACACCATTATTGCGACTTTTAAGGTCTCCGTCTAATGTCCTCAAACGAAACTACATGGATTGAGAAGCCGGTTTGATCGACTACTTATCAATGAAATTGAGAATGGGCCATATGGAAGAAAGTCTAAGACGTTATGAGATTTCAGATCATGATGAAATCAATTTCTAGCATAGGGATGGAGCCGGCCACCATGGCAGTTCAGTAGTTACCATTATTTTGATTTCTTATCCATTGTGATCCAAATTTAGATCCCAGACAGAATTGTTTCATGGTAAGTTTTCCTCAGTCACCGCTGATCAACAGATCGTGCATCTTAATAATTTGCTGTCCTGTTCACTGTGAAAACCAATGGAAAGAAAAGTGGTAGAGACGAAGTAACTGCTCACATGAATGGCTTTGAGGAAGTAGGACTCTGCAGGCCGTTTATTGCACAGAAAATGACATCTGGAAGAGTTGATGATATGAAAAGTGGAAATAAAAATTAATGGAAAAAAGGGATTGAAATGAAGTCATATGAGGACACGAAGAGGAGCGTTCAAGATAGGGACACTGGGCACTGGATTTCATGGACGAAAGATTGTTTCTTAAACAACTTACATATCCTTTCGGACAACTGGGGGTTTCTCCAAACAGCGGTTCACAAACGTCCGTTGGTTCTGGACCTCCCTCATAAGTACCAGTTGGACACTGACATTCTGGCTCTCCATACATATTCAGAAACAATTCTCGTCCACCTGTCAAGTTTAAGAAGCATGTTAATGCCAACTTTTAACTCAGACAGTTTAGGTTCACTGCCTAGAAAGTTTTGGTTCCATCCTTGAAATTCATGGAAATTTCTATCTGCTGAATGATTAAGGGATTAATTCGCAATTTGGAGAAAATATAAAAACTTGCGAATAAGCTTGTGGAGTAACTAAATACTGTTAGTTCAATAAAATCCGGCACTATTACTGGACTGTGAAGCCGAAATTGAAGGGGAAGAAAACAAAATATTTCAAAAGATCGAATCTAGCTGAACCTCTCTTATGTCAAGTCATTTTTATCTTGATCATATACAGAGCAAAAATTTTAAAGGAAGTTAATCCAGATGCTGCAACGACGAAACTGAGAAGACTTACTCGGCATAAACGAGGGATGGATAAAATAGAATGGAAAGGAAAAGAGGAAACAAGTTTATCCCCCAAAAAGATAATGGAAAGTATCCGAGTAACTTACGAAGGCATACATATGGATCCTGACGGTCATGGCAACGTGGGCATTCGATGAGATTTTGTTGCGTGTAGTTGTAGCCGCCGCTGGGCATGGGGACGGGGTCGCAGTTACCGCGAGAGTTAGGGATTAAGATCCTGTCAGGTGCACAGAATCTCTTCCTGCAAATACTTGTATTGCTAATGCGGTCCACCACGACGAATTCGTCAATGTTGCAAGGACCCTGAGTCAACAACTTGTAGCATTTTCCATTGAGGGAAACTTCGTCTCTTGGGCATTCATCTTGATATGGCTCTGATATTGGCTCTGTTCAAAATGGAAAATAACCTTAGGAATGTAAAAAAAAAATCAATAAGAAAAAATGATTATATAATAAAGCCTAAGATATGAAAGATAGTTTCAAAATTTTAAAGCATGAGAAACGAAACGCCATTTCAAACTTTTATTCCCTTACCATCTTGACGCACAGAAACGAAAGTAAAATCGATGAGACGTTTCCTGGAAGAATGAAAACATACATACTTCATCACTCCCTCTTGAAAGTAATACGCAATAAACTATGTTACAATTTTTACCTGAGGCAAAACGCAATACCGTGTGTTCCTGTAAAACATGTAACGTTCGTCTGTGATGACATTATTGTTCTAAGCGCATCGGAGAAAATAATAAGAGCTTTCTCTTGCTATCAAAACCATTCTTGATGGGAGACAGACTTGTGAACAACGATTACCTATGGATCACTAACCGTGAATGAGGGACTCCCACCGAACTTCCGTGCACTGAGAAAGTTGTTCTGGAATCATTTCAAGAGCTCCTTTCAATAAAAGACTTTTCGAGAGAAACGAGGCTCTCTATCTTAGGAGCCCCTGCCTGAATATATTTTGCGCTAGAAATGTCAAATGAATATGAAAATAATGAAAATACAGCAAAAGAAACAATAAAATAGCGTTTGTAACAAAATGATTGATAAACACAATAATGTACTACTGAGGTTCCTGAATTTATCGTACGTTGCACCAGGAATTATCCAGTGTTATACCTACACAGTATATATATAATTGCATTAGTGTATATATTATATATATATATATATATATATATATATATATATATATGATCTATATCACTATTATCGAACGCGAGAAAGGGCAAAATAAGAAAAATCGAACAAACGAGATATAAAATAAAAAAAGAACTAAATTTCCTATTCATCATAATTTAGAATTATTGCATTTGGTCACTGTATCATAAAAAAATTCCGAGTCTGAGAAGAAACTCTACGGTACACGAAGACCAAAGCTGCAGATTGATATGTGAACACGGATGCTCATAGTATTTCAGACACCGTTGAGATGTACAGATCCCTCTTTTTTTATGGAATTTATTATGTGTGTTTCCAAGGAGCGATAAAGTTCGGCATCTGAAAGAGTTGGTGTATTTGTACGTCACTTTGTAGTAACAACATTGATTAATGTAGCAAAAGACTCTAGAACTATTACGACCCGATCTACTCCCGCAAGAATTCAGATAATTGTATCCAATGTCGATATAAGGCTGATGTAATTCGTAAGGGAATTTTTGAAAAAAATTTTCTTTGTATGTTTGAGCGTAAGATAATATTTTCAGGTAAACTGTTTCAATTGCGGTTCCTCTACATGAAAACAAACACGTGTGTATATATGTCAAATGAGATAACTAAGCAGAGAAACAGACATAAGGTGATGATACGGTGCTTTCTGTAGTACGTATTTCCGAGCAAGCCAAATCTCCAATGAATAATTTCAAATGTTGAAGATTATTCTCCTAACAGTCATCTTCAGTACACCGAGAATTATTTCATACGTTAGAACTGCACTTGGAATTAGACGAGAAGCAGTTCTCTCAAGCGACAATACCACGTAATCGGATATAAAGTGTAACGTGTGCTCTTCACTGGAAAATAACTAATTCACGGTAATTCCATTAAAGACGCCTATTTCTAAGAAGGATTCCGGACATTTAAAGAACGTTACCTTTCCAAATCCCATTTTCATGACGTGGTTGTTTTTCGAGATTATACAGAACAGACCCAAGTCTCAACAATATAGACCCTTTACAAAGGGGCCATTTTTATTTTATCCACTCCAGGCCCGTAACCTGTTTTTTTATAGGGGGGTGGGGGTTAGGGGTCTTTTCCCCAAAAACTGGACCTTTTCTTCTGTAAAATTCATTGCATATATAAGTATATATAAGATGAAATACTTAAAAGTATAGGCTTCCAGAAATTTGGGAGAGACGTTCGACCAACCCAACCCACCGCCCCCCTCGGTACAAGTTTTAAATTAGCTTAGGTAACATGGAAACGTGAAAATCTTCAGTGGAAACATAAATGTACGCTGTATAGGCATAACATTATTAGCATCAGTAGCTAACCATAAAATTGCAATCTTTCACGGACATATTTGTCTTCTAGTCGACGGTAGTCTTCAGTAAGTGATCAAGTCTCGGCTTTTTGTCGGGTATTTATTTGACAGAAATGCTTCAGATTAGCATTTTCATCACCATCATCATTATTATTATTATTATTATTATTATTATTATTATTATTATTATTATTATTATTATTATTATTCATATCATAAACCCTATTCATATGGCACAAGCCCACAAGGGCTACCGACTTGAAATTCAAGCTTCCAAAGAATATGGTGTTCATTAGATCATTATTCCAAGAAGTAATACAAAGTAATGGGAAATACAGAAGAATAAAACAACATAAATAATTACTCAGTAGAGTGAATGCAGAGTAAAGTTATCTTACCACTGTAGTAAGGAAGTGAATACGGGATATTGAATTTGATCTTGACTGGAGGTACTGGAGCTCTGTTGACCTGCATGTATCAGGAGAAATGGGGCTTCAGGTTATTTAATAAGAAAGCTTTCCAGACAACTTACGGCTATTTACACTTTGACAGGACGTCAAGATAACAATGGCCTGCTCAGTTCTGAAAACCAACTTTGATCCTTGTCGTTTTTGTAAAAATGCCTGTCATGATTAGCCAAGTGCTGGCTGTATCGAACGCGTTAAGGCTTTGTCAAAAGCGATTATTTCTTAAAGTCACGTATATACTATTTAAGAATTACTGAGAGAGAAGTATTGCATAAAAACTCCTGGCAATTGTGTCATGTATTTTGAGGTTGCAGGGTATCTTGGCCCCAAAATGGTTCTTGAAAATGACGTTAAGCATTTTGAGTCTGAGTTACATAGAACTGGAAGTTCTATGTGACACACACACACACACACACACAGATATCTATATATATATATATATATATATATATTATATATATATATATATTATATATATATATATGTATATATATATAGATATATAGATATATATATTATATATATATTATACACGTTTTGCTTATGAAATAACAATTTTTATTTTCAGAAACTTTGTTTTCGACTGAAGATAAAATTCTTATTATTCAGAGACTGTGTACCGTGCGTGAAATATTAACTGTAGAATCTCCTCTCTCTCTCTCTCTCTCTCAATGCTAAAACGTTTTAAACTTGTAACGTAAAAGTAAATATTTTGTACTGGTCACCCTTAGTATACTCTTAAATTTCTTATGGAACTGCGTTTGTGTCATTGATTGTGAACTCGTTACAGACATTACAACAGTGTGTTTTGTAACCGGCCTATCAAGTGTTAGGTGGATTTTGAAGCTGCAGCAAAAGCAAAACTTTGAGGTACAAGGTAAAGGGAATTTTGTATTTTGACTTTGGTTAAATACAAGTCTTGAAGTTTGAAGATGGGATATTCAAACTATTGATTTCTGTGTTACATTTTGTCATTTGAACTGTTTAATTATTTTTTAAATAATATTTTTGCATGTCTTGTGTTTGTGATCTCTTAGTTTTTCACATTTTATATTGTGGTAATTTAATAGTGCATACATGGTTTAATTTTATATCTTAACAATTGTGGTGATTTAATTTTCTTTTACTTATTTCTTAAGTTTTTCCTAATAGTTTCAATTTTGCTTAATTTAATTTCTTGACAAATTAACATTTTCGTGATTTAATTTTGTTTAATGATTTAATTCAAGGATTAATTAAATTTTGTGTTGTTTTCTAGTAGTAGTAAATTCTCTTCAAAGTGATGTTGTGAATTCTTCTTATGACTTCTGACTTTAAATATAGTTTTGTATTTGAAAATCTTATAACAGCGTTTCATTTACTAACCACCAATGGTAGGATTATTTGTGTGCATAACAGAAAGATAGAGGTTTTTCCCCTCCTGTTTTGCTGGAGTGACTCCAGACCAGTTCAAGTTGTTTGATGGAGTGATGCCCTTTAATTAACTTAAGCCTATATGAATACCTCGCAATTATTCTGATAAACTTAGTCTGATATCTCACATATTTGATGGCGTATTTAAATGATGTGACCTCATATATGATTAATAACTTTAGAGTACTTACTCGTATTTTATTTGTTATGAGAGTTCAGGTATCTGGCTGCAGTGAGGTAACTTTGAATTCTATGATTGGTGAGTGTAACAACCAGGTATTGGGATTTTGGAACGCTTCGTGACAGTATGTATACTAAAACACATGTTTCAGTCAACTGACTTACCCTGGTAGGACTGCTATCCAAAATGATCTCTTCGGAGGACTCCGATTCGACACAGAAGGGGAAGAAGCCGGCCAGGAGAAAGAGCGCCGGAATTAAACCTGCCATTTTCATTTTCGACGAAGCTGCAGCAAACATCTCTCTGCTTCCTTCTTTCACCACCAGGAGTTTTCCGTGATTCTCTTTCCTTTATTGACGGTGCATCGGACTTTGACGCCTTGTTCTCCTTCTTTTCTGGTTTCGTTGTTCAACCTCTGGTGTTGTGCTTCCCCAATATTTATTGACTGGCTTGTCCTTTCCTTTAGTATCCAAATGTTCCTGAACAACAGATTACCAGAAAAAAAATAATTTCAACTGAAACTTACAGTTTCCTTTCCCAAACATCTATAAATCAGTCAAATGGTTAATCTACCTATACTTCAAGGTATACAACATCTGTAACCTTCCCGAATGGTTTGCGAACGCAGTAGCTGAACCAATCCTCCGACAAATTGATTAGAACTGATGTTATACTGATAAAATATTTTTTGTAAAGTATATGGATTTTTCCTAATGATATGACCGTAAAATGTACAATACAAACATACAAGCTTTGTTGCACTACTGGATTGCCATAAGGAACAGACTATGCTTTGTATTAGTATATTAATATATATATATATATATATTATATATATATATATATATATATATATATATATATATATATAAATAAAGGTTTTTTTTGCCACGAAGGAAAAAAAATGAAAAAAACGAGTTGGCCGAGTGCTTTCGGTCCTATTCTGACCCTTTACTGAGGCATACTGATTTTACAAAGACACCATAGTCAAAAGAAGGCTTAATATACAAACTGACACTACCACATTAGCCATAAGGGCGATTTTCACTCTACAGAGAGGAGGAGGAGTCACAGGCTAGCCACACCTTGAAGGATACCCGCGGTAAACAAGTGATTCTTCCAGAAAAACAGTACATTTTGAAAACAACACGGGAGCATATACAATTTAATATCATGAATTAAATTGTATATGCTCCGTGTTGTTTTCAAAATGTACTGTTTTTCTGGAAGAATCACTTGTTTACCGCGGGTATCCTTCAAGGTGTGGCTAGCCTATGACTCCTCCTCCTCTCTGTAGAATGAAAATCGCCCTTATGGCTAATGTGGTAGTGTCAGTTTGTATATTAAGCCTTCTTTTGACTATGGTGTTCTTTGTAAAAGAACACCATAGTTTTTTCATTTTTTTCCTTCGTGGCAAAAAAAACTTTATACATAGCATCACGTTTTATATACTTCGTGATCAAGTTATTCTATATACATATATATATATATATATATATATATATATATATATATATTATATATATATATACTATATATATACGTATATATGTATGTATATATATATTATTATATATTGCTACTTTCAAAATGCATATATCTCCTCTGTGACTGTATAAAATGTTATGTAGAATTGTGCAACATTTTTTTCAGATTCCTAGATAGCTTAGAGATAGGATGCTTTAAATGTGTGTTCAGATTTCGCATAACATAATGTAAAAGAATATATATATAACATAGAATGTAGAAAGAGAGAGAATATCTTTGTCTGTTCAAAGCTAGAGTTGTTTTTCATAATCTGTCAACACGTTTGATAAGCGAGCTCCAGTCTTCGCGTTGTTATCAAAACATGTCAGTCTTGATTATCGCTCGACTTTGTCTCGATCAGGTACGAACATTATTGTATACTGGTCTTGTACACGTATGTCTTTGATCAAAGCCATGTGCAGATTGCACATTTTGTATGTAAAGTTGCGTAAGATTTCGAGGCTTCTAGGAAGAATTGTGCCAATCCAGCTTCCGTAAGGAAGAGAATTTCATTACATCTTCGATACTTGAGGCGTTCAGATCTCTCTCTCTCTCTCTCTCGACATCCTTGAGATTATATTAATGCAACATAAATTGGTCACTCGAAACTTGAGAATTTCATATTTGATATTTCTTAGAGTTTATTTAGTGTTAAATAGTGTTTTTGTGGAATCTGAACAAACATTGTTGTTGTAATGGCACCTGGTTTTTGTGAAAGTGTAAAACAAGACTGCAGCAAAGAAAGAAGTTGGTATACCAAAAAGGTAAAGTGTGTTATATTTTTATTAGTTGCAACTAATAACGGATAGGAACAGTGGTTAACTAATAACGGATAGGATTAGTGGTTAACTAATAACTGATAGGAACAGTGGTTAACTAATAGCTAATAACAGATGGTTACGAAGGTTTGGTAAAAACTGATGGTTACAATGTTTTGAGTGAAAGATTTGCACTTTTACACATTGCAAATTTTTGTGTTTTGTGTTTGTTTCATTTTTTTGTGCATTTGTTCATTTTCTTGTTGAAGTGTGCCTTTTTATTTTGATACTGTCCACATTTTTCTGTATTTTCATTTACATTCACAATTTAATTGACTTAGTTATTTTCATTGCTTAATCATTGCACTTTTAATTAAATTTAACACTTGTGAATTAATTAGCATTTACTTACAATTCTTTTCAAGTTTTATTATTGTTTAGCACTTGTGAATTAATTTCTAATTTTCAATTATTGCCTAACACTTTTGAATTTCAATTGAATTAATTTTCTTGAATTTTGTGATAAATTAATTTTGATTTAATTTTACTTAATTGATTCAAGAATTAATTAAACTTTACTTTGTTTTCAAGTAACAGTAATTTTCCCTGATATTGTGAATTTCACTTATAAATTTTGAGTTTAATAATAAGTTTTGTATTTAAAATTTTTATAAGTGTTTTCTTTATTTTACACCAGTATATTTGCATTTAATTATGATTATAATGATGTTAGGTAGAAACATAGAGTGGTAATTGATCTGCTTTCCTTCAATTTACTTGAAGTGACTTAGAACCAGGGAAGTACTTAGACTTCTGAAATCAGGGAAATACTTAGACTTTTAAAGTTGTTGATGGAGTGATGTCCTTTGATTAATTTAATTACTTACAAGATTACCTCACACCTGTTTGATGAACTTAGTCTGATTTTCTGCAATACTGGTAAGTTGTTAAGGGATCACTGTTGCCTTAGGAGTATTCAGTCGTTTGATACCTGTGATGAGGGTTCAGGTGTCTTGCTTTTGTGAGGTATCGGTTAATGAATGGTAAATGTGGTAACCAGATACTTGGCACTTCGTAACATACCATTGTTTGTCATTCCTCTTCTCTCCTGCTTATGGACGGTTGGTGTTTTGGTAGTCTCTTTTTGTTTTCTGTTTTATGTGCTTTTTATGCTTTTACTTTTTATTGTTTTAACTTGTAAATTTTAATTACATTGTGAATTCCTTTTATGTTAATAATGTATTTTATTGTGTCTTTTACTTTTCACAGACTGATGATGCACTGAGTAGTGCGAAACGTTTTCTGCTGTTAATAAACTTGGCCTTTTTAACAACATGTGTATCATGGACCCTCCTGAAGTCTATATATATAATATATATATAATATATATATATATATATATATATATATATACATATATATATATATATATATATATATATATATATATATATATATATATTATATATATATATATATATATGTTTAGTACTAGCCCCGAGGGCTAGTACTAAACACGGTGAAATGATTCATCTACACTGTGTCGCCGTGTTTAGTGCTACCCCCTGGGGAGTCAAATGTATTTCGCCGTGTTTAGAACTATTCCGTGGGAGAGCAATTTAAATGTCCCTAAGTGCATTTGAGATTTGATCCCCCAGTGGTTAGTACTAAACTCGGCGAGACATTTAACCCCCAAGCGACTAGTATCAAACACGGCGAAACAGTGTAAATGAATCACTCTTTTGCCGTGTTTAGTACCAGCCCTCGAGGATCAAATGTTCCTAAGCGAATTGGTTATTTCACATGTCCTAGGGATTTCGTGAAATACACATTCCTTGTAACATATACAATTCTGCTTGTAGCTCTTTTTCTCTTTACTCACTTGAATGTTGAAATGAGCTGACTGCATTCATGTTGCAACTCATTTCGTGAGGTGACTTTCATCATATGCATAAGATCTTGCTAATGAAGCTGAATATTTTCGTACGTTATTATCTAAGGGTTTTCTTGCTGTAGATCTATTAATCACTTTTAATCACATAACCAACTACCCATTTAAAGGTTATTGTTATTCCGTATGAAACTGATTTCATTCAGCAACCAGGAAATTTTCAAGCACCAAGAAATAGTACATGAAATCATGGGAAAAGATGTGCTAACCACATTGCCCCCAGAAATAATTATTGTTTGCATTCAAAATACAGATCAAGCCTGAAATTCTAAATAATATGAATATATACTTTTACTTATTTATTTTTATTTATTTAACATCGCTATTTTTTTAATGCATCAGTAGGTGCTCGTTTTCCCATATTTGGCTATTATTGAAACTGTGTGGCCTTGTCACTCCAGGAAAAACGAAAGTGAGATGGGGAGAGAGGCGCCTCATTGCTCGCTTAGTATTCAAAAACAGTAAACTTGACCTCATTACACTTGTAGGAAAACTATTGAATACTAAGTGCTTTCAGACGGAGTGGGCTGAAGTACGTGCCTTCAATTGTAAAGCCCAAGCTCTTCATTTTCGTACTCTCTCCCTGTTTAACACACACAAACACAAATACAGACGCACCAACAAGCGTTCCCAGTCCGTATGACAACCTACGAGAATTTGTGATTGAGTGTTTTATGATGTGTGCATTTGCTTGAATACATGCACACACACACATTATACATACATACATAATATATATATATATATATATATATATATATATATATGTATGTATGTATATGTAGTATGTATGTATGTATGTATGTATGTATTCAAGCAAATGCACACGTCATAAAACAATCAGCCACAAATTATCGTACGTTGAGATACGGATCCTTTCGTAATTAATCCCGATCTGCGCGGAAAATAATGCCAGAACAACTGATACCTACTATCCTTTAAGACAGTGGTCCCTACCTTTTTCTTACCACGCCCCCTCTAAGAGTTGTCCCTTCCCACCACGCCCCCTTTGCATCTATGAGTAAAATTCCCTCCCAGATTTAAAGGAAAATAAAAAAAAGAAGAGAAATTGAAGGGGTTTCGAGATATAGGGAAGGAGGTAAACAATTACAAAACAGTAAGCGCAACGATTCTAACTACTAGACTATATGAAACTGTTATGAGGTGATACTTTCGCAATTTTTCATAAACTTCTGAATACTAGTTC
>NC_061099.1:52689662-52704662 GCF_015104395.2 Macrobrachium nipponense | reverse complement strand
GAGTGTATTACAAATGCACGAACAAATGCGAACAGTTCTTTGCATTCAACGGTCTTGACAAAATATGCCTCAAGTTTAATGACCGAGACTATACAGTGCATTTCTTTGTCATTCCAAAGTCTGTCATGAGCTGTTTCGCTATTCTACATTTTTTAATGTTATCGCATCAGGCGCAAAAAGATTTATTATGTGTTATTTACTCAGGTTAATACTTCAACGTTCACTTAATAGAGCGAAAATCAATCAGTTACAATGGCTGAAATATAGAATAAAAATAAAAACGTCAATGGATAAAAAAACAGAAATGGAGAATGCTAAAATAAAATTCGTTGACTGGCACACTCAGTATGAAGGTGGCATGCAAAATGTGCATGCAGAGAAAGATAAATCTCAAGTTAAGATCATGTTCTTTTCAGCCCGAAGCTTCTTAAATTATTTTCATACCAGAATCAAAAGGGACAAAGGTTTTGATATGGTCCAACGAGTCTAATGGATAAAACATGAAGATAAAGGAAAGGACTCGAAAGTAGACGGAAACTGGGAGGATATTATTTTGAGAAACCGGTCACACACTGAGAGGAGGTCTGAGGACGTTAATTAGCTGCCTTCATTGGCAAATGTAAGAAGCCGTTTGATGGATGTTCTCCAAATTGAAAAGAGCAAAGCAGATCGCCTGTTCACTTGACGGGGGTTAGGGGGGGTTGGTTGGGGGAGGGGGAGGGGATGCGGAGCTGCTTTCGCTACCATGAAATGGGAAGTATGACGACAGACATCTAATGAAGAGAAAAGGACAAGTCAAATTTGACGACAAAGCGCCTATTGTCAAAGAGAACGCTTTTCTCCAACTGACTGACGGTGCGATGGGGTTAGAAAGATGCCAATTTATTCCATGTAAAGTTTAGAAGGGAGTATCGAGGGGCACAAGGCAGATGTGGTTGAGATAACCAGGTTATGTTTTCAAGAGAGTCACTGTCGCTGGAAGGAGTGCGAATTCCTGATGAAGAAAGCAGTCTGGACTACGAAAAGACTCTCGGATACGATATAGTACATGAATGAAAACATAATGACCTATAAAAAGATGACTCCGTCCTGTAGTATAACGGTGGGTAATGACCATGGTATGAAGTGCAATTAACAAAAATATATATGGATTGAAGAGTTACAGTCATTCTATGAACACCTACTATATCACATGATGGGTACACCAACCTCTAAGAATACAGTGTGTCTGGATCGTAGTTTGTACAATGAGCAACGAGGAACCAAGAACCCAAGGCCCAAGAACTCGTCCTTACTGTGTGCTACAAAAGAAGCAACTATGGGCTGAGGGTTCAAGAATTTATAGGTAATGATTGCTATGAGATGAAAGTGAAGTCCTGTGCTTGACAGTCATACGAAGGTCAATATCCAAAACAGGGATATGGCACAATACTTGTAAATGATATAAGCGTCCCTATGACTGCTATATTTATCCGAATCAGATATGGCATTTGATTGTTTGTTTCAACAATTTTGGCCCCAGAACGATTGTCTATGATTAGCAGTTGATTTCACTTATTCAGCCTAACTCTTCTCCTTACTCAAGTATTTAACCAGTGCACTCGACTACTTACCGATCCAGCGTTTCCTTATTTACCCTATTATTGACACACATATATATTCCTTATTAAGGAGTAACGGAAAAATGTTACGGGATCTTAAGACGTGATTGTGTGTAATTTTAAGTCTTTAGCCATCTTTTTATCTTCCTCCTACACTTAATTTTTCATTTCATAATTTAAGTCTAGGGCCGAGAGCTGGGGCCAGTAGGATCATTCAACGCTGAAAGGGAAACAGAGCAAAAGTGTTTTAAAGATGTAACAGGAGGAAAACTTCGCAGTTGCACTGTGAAACAATTGTCAGAAAGAGAATGGAAAGTAAGACAGAAGAAAGAGATTAAGAACAGTTAAAGAAAATATGAAAGGGGTTTCAGCCTAGGGCCGAGGAGACGCTGCAAAGAGCCAAATGTAGGTAATGCTTACAGTGCACCGAGTGAGGTACAATGACGGTGCTGCCCACCTACGGGAAAGGTTTTAATGCTATTAATATGAATAGCTGGAGAAGAGACATCATGGCTACTGACACCTTGGGATAGGGATATTGGTGGGGAAGAAGAAGAATAGTTGTCCAATTCCGTGCATAATTTAATAGGAGGAGGATGAGGGTAATATTTTAGCTGAGAGAAAAACAATGGAGACAGAGAAAGAAAGATTCCTCCCTAACTGTTGAATGTTTAATTTAAACTAATAATCGCTGTCTGTAAATATGTTTAGAAATGGACCCTTTTCATGTGCCTCAAATCGGTTTGTATGGTGTTTTTACGTTGCATGGTACCAGTGGTTATTCAGTAACGGGACTAACGGCTTTACGTGACTTACGAACCACGTTGAGCGTGAACTTCTATCACCAGAAATATACATCTCTAACCCCTCAGTGGAATGCCCGAGAATCGAACTCGCGGCCACCGAGGTGGCAGGTCAAGACCAACTGATCACGCCACTGAAGCGCTTGGTAACCTTAGCCTAGAATATCATAGTGAAACTATTAGTGAAAATCTGAAGCGGTTTTTGTGTCGGAAATAAGATGCCTATTTCTTTTGTATTTATATTTCATCAATAAACGCCTCAACTTTTTTTTCAAGCCGCATGCATGACATGTTACACTATATCATAATATGTTACACGCAAAAGTTTAAATATCAACCATTGTCAGTCTCCTGAAGTGTTACAACCACCGCTTGAGGCTGATTATAAGACAATGGTTTTGAAAAGCTGCTCAATTTATATTGCATTTGATCTCGCTGATTTTAGCCTATGATTATCTTTTCAAGTTGAATCGAAAGGTTTCTTCAGGACAGAGCAAGACGGCGAGCTACCAGCATATTCCCGACACAATGACGTCACTTGGTACACAATGGTGGCGTTTTTTTTTTGTTTTTTTTTTGAGTTCACGGCATCGTAATTATGACTAGTGAGTTAATTTCATTGTGAACTCATCTGTAAAACACAAATACACTCTTGTACACAAAAGCCAGAATTAAAGAGCGATTTTTAAAATTATTTTATGCCTTTGGTGAGGACAATGTCTTTTATTTTATGTTCTAATATTTTCACTCCAAAATGAATCGTACATTTAATAAAAAAAAAACTCATTCTAGAGAGGCTGAACAACAATTTATCAATTTGACGATCCCCATCTTTTAGTAAGGTTCATTTGCCTTTCATTCAACTCCTGTATTTAATTCTGTTGTGAATACGAAACTAGTATCATGCCACACCACTCAGATGTGGCAGGTTCGCGCCTCCCCAAAGGCGTAGAAAAATCATTGGCTCTGTATCATGATCAGTTATTGCTGCAGTTTGGGGTCTGCAGTGGGAGGTTGAAACCAAAATTCTTTGGAATCTTGAATTTCAAATCAATGGCCCCTGGGTGCTTGTTCCATGTGAAAAGGTTTCATCTACTGAAATAATAATAATTAGAAATATATATATATATACTACACACACACACACACACACACACACATATATATATATATATATATATATATATATATATATATATATATATATATATATATTCAATCATATGTACACATCATGAAACGATCAACTGCAAATTCTTGTATGTACCTATACGGATCCTTTCGTAATTATTCTCGATGGGGAAAATAAGATAGTGTGTGTATGTGTTGAACTGGAAGAAAGTACGAAAATGATCATTTTTATACTATTATTGAAGGCACGTACTCCAGCCCACTCCTTTTGAGAGTACTGAGTATTCAATGAAATGCATTACAACTAGACGAAATTTTCCTAAATCTCCCCATCGCACTTTCTTCTTTTTCTGACCTGCTGTGACAAGGCCGTGCGGTTTTACGAACGACCAAATGTGGGAAAACAAACACCTATAGAATATAAAATTGTTTAACCAGACCACTGAGCTGAATATCAGCTCTCATAGGGGTGGGTGCGTATGGGCCAGGCCAGAGGCCAAGCACTGGCCCAAATAACAAATATGTCAGTCAGTATGGTGAGGAATGAATGAAATTAAAAACTGCACACACTCTCACGCGCGCGCGCACACACACACACACACACACACACTACAAATACATTTACTCGTGTTTCCATGTATACTCACTAAAAATGTATATTAAAATTCTGAATAAATTAAGTAAAATTTAATTTTTTTTTGTTTTAAAATTCATTAAACACCCTAAGAGGTTTCGTATTTCTATTATTTACTTATTTTTATATTTTATTAATTAAATCACAGTTCCTCATGAAGATTAAAATCGGAAGTACTGAAAATGTAGAAGATTTTGACAAAATTTTGCTCAATAATTTACTTCCAAAAGTTGATAATCGCTGTAAGTTATATTTTGGACATTAACGCAATGCTCGTTGGACTGTTATCAACACTTTTCATTCTGGCCATTCGAGAGGAATCTCAAGAGGGCCATGTGGGCTGTTTATTTAGTGTGTGTATGTGTGTCATTTTCCATTTCCTTACCATAAGAAACATTAGTCCTATTCTTTAGCATGAAAACCATTCTAGCACTGGTTCCTCCGCCTGCCGGACACTCTCTCTCTTTCCCCAACCTCACCCGTAAAAATAAAAAAAAATAAAAACTTGGCGTATTCATATCCGTGAAAAACATTTCAAAAAACATTTCTCTCTCTCTCTCTCTGAAAATCATTCCCCCTCTCTATACCATGCTCGCCCCCAATTCTGTATTAATATTTTGTGCGGTTTAACATTTGCCTCTTTGTAGTTAATGATGACCAGCACATAGGGCTATTCCCAGTCTTAACCAGTTGCATATGGTTTTGCTACATTAGGAATGGAATGAACGTTATTCTATAAAACAGGAGTCTCATGTAAACACACGCTCAATTCAGTTATCCAAAATGCTATATATAAAACCAACTAAAGAGACAAAATATTACATACCTGCATCAACAGTAGCACCAACTGTTATTGAGATGTAGCTAGATGTTGATTGAGTACTGAGTAGGTATCTTACAGTTTCCTTGCGTTTGAAGGAGAGTAATCAAGTAACTCATGTCTGAGGATTCTTTCAAAATCACTGGAGCCAATATATATGCTTTTGCTCCTTTGAGGTTGACATTATCACTTTGGCATAATATGTTAAACCACTTCTTACATAGTTCAGGATCCTAGGGTTGAATTGAATTGAATATAGAATTTAGGCCAAAGGCCAAGCACTGGAACCTATGAGGTCATTCAGCGCTGAGACAGAAATGGGCAGTAAAAGGTTTGAAAGGTGTAACAGGAAGAAAACCTCGCAGTTGCACTATGAATGAACTGTCAGGAGATGGTGGAAAGTAAAATGGAAGACAGAGGATATGAAAGGAGGTAGCTACAGTAAACGGAATGAAAGGGGTTGCAGCTATAGGGACTGAAGGCACGCTGCGAAGAACTTGCTTAAATGGCTACAGTGCACCACTTGAGGTGAACTGACGACACTACCATCCTATGGGGCCAGGATCCTAGGGAAACAGCAAAAGCTAATCTTATCACCGCCGCCATCATTTCTTTGGAGACTAACATCAACCATAAATTGCATATATCACCACGACAGTCACATAATGAGCCACGAAAACATCACAACACTTGTTTTCGAGACTGACAAAAAAAAAAAAAAAAATAAGGGACTTCAACGTAACTTACTCCATTTTGGTTTTCATTAACATCCAGAAGAAACATTATTGCAGGGAATACTAAAATCATAACATCATCTCTGTACAAATTCTGGAGACATTAGCAACGTACAGTGATGCTCATATCTCATGCAACATGACTTCATAAGATTTCGTTCAAAATTCACTAACTGGCAACTAGCATGCTCCATATTTATCTATTATTTCAATGAGGAAACGCGATTATTGCATACAATAAGGCCATAATATGTTTCACAAGAGTGAAATCTGTCATATATTTCCAAACTGTAAGAAAATGTCACGTGTAGCAATTTCTAGAAGAAAAAAACTCTTTAGAAACATTTTCAAAACTTTCGTTCACACATCGCTGAAGCATTTGACCAAAATGAAGTCGTCATCAAGCATCAGTTCAAATGTTAAATAAAAAAAAAGGAAAAAAATTGTCATAACAATAATACTTCCAAAGCAAGCATAAAATTTGAAATAGTCCTATTTGATTGCTTTTACACCTCAATGCTGAAAAAATGTAAATATGTATATACAAAAGTAGAATCTTCTTCTTCTTCCTAGCTTAAACCCAATTTTATATGGGGTCGCCATTGTGAATGAGTTGTCTCCATCGATTTCTGTCATGTGCTCACCAATATCAACGTGTGAGGGGAGCGTGAGTGACGTATCATTAGTGTTGGTACAACAACAACCACCCGGTGTAACATAAGTAGGTCTACACAGAGTAGCGACAATGAAATTATCTTGAAAACATTTACTTCATATGGTGGGGAACTTGGGTCCACAGCTGAATATGGGGGCACACTGGGCATGCACAAATTATAATACTCCTTCTTTTTCTTTTCTTTTTTTTAAATCATGCGGAAAGATATTAAGGTTGTTTTAAAATATTTAAGCCTACTAATTTGTGAATTACATTTTTATATAACAAACTTGCTCAAATATTTTTTCAGTACAAATTATGAACCTCTGACCACACTTGTAAATCCATCCAAATTAGATATTATAAGTAATGGTTTGTCAATGAAATAAAACCCTTGGTATGTAAACAAAATATAATTAAGATCATCAAAGTTAACACTTGCTTATTGTAAAAAAGAAAAAATATATTGGAATTATTCATTTAATATTTCTATGATATGTTTAAACAGTGAGATCCAAAGAAATTAAGACATTTGATTGCTACAATTAACGACTTTAGTTGAAGTATATAATAAGATTCCATTACAATTGGTTACTTGATTATTGAACCTAACCATTTAATTAATAGTATTAATAACAGAATGATGCAGATGTATTAATTTAGTACATATGCATCGTTCTGTTATTATGTTTCCTAGCAAAATTATCAACAAACCTTTCCATATCGATATTCTTTGCCTTGTCCTGGAGGATTCCAATTACCAATACACCGGACAATTTATGATCACACATAGAATTTCTGAGGTAGTTCTTTATGTGTCTTAATGAAGAGAAGCTTCGCTCACTGTTAGTGGTAATGCAAGAGCAATGATTAACATTTTGTACAAACCTGGAAATGCATCTTTAAAGGGAACAAAAAAAAAAAAAAGAGCTGTCAAATCCACAATGTTGGCAATTCTAATCCCGTTTTACTAATCGTTTTGCTTGTCGCAGCTCAACATCTAAGAATTCAAGATCAACATTATACTTAGCTGCCATTTTCTCCAACTGGTCCTGCTGTAAAAATTTAGGGGAGGAAGGATCAAGAGATGATATTGAATGGAAAAGGGATTTGTTGGCATCAATTTCAGTTAGTAGCCTGTCCATTACTGGATAATAGAGTGTGTTTTTGTATCCTTCCTGTTCCACATGCTTACGCACTTCTCTATGTCCAGTTATTTCCATGACAACAGCATCCTTTAGATGCCTCGGTAATCTATGTATTCTTTGCTTGGCAGGTGAAACCTCAATATTGTGTGTCTGGGACATCGCAACTGCCTTCTCCCAAATGCTATGCCAAGCTTTTTCTGAGCGCTCATTCTTTAATTCCTGCTGGATGGCATCAATCATTCGGGCAGCTGCTGACAGATCTAAAGACTGTGACTGAAGCATATCTGACACAAGCTTCGTTTTATGTAAAATGTGGGTGAACATCACTAAGCATAATATATATGCAAAATTAATGTTCATCAATAAACTTCTTGCAACATGTGCACGCTTGCCTGTGTGGCACTGGGATGAAGAAATCTCTTCAAGGGTAATTATGACAGCAGGAAAGGTATCAAGCAGAACCTTACATGATAGATACTGACAAGACCATCTTGTATCACTGAGCCTTTTCAGAGATCTAATTTGCTTATTAGGAAACAATTCCTTTTGCTTTGCAAGATAAATTTCATGTGGTGTGTGTGAGGACATAAATGTATAAATCTCTTCTAGCAAACTAAAGAAAGAGTCAGCCAGTCGAACTGATCTGACACTGTCAACAATAATAAGATTCAGTCTGTGATTGTAACAGTGAATGTAAGCTGCTTGTGGTGCTAACTCTTCACGCACCAGCTGCTGAACTCCTCGATTCACTCCACTCATTACAGATGCACCATCATATGTCTGCCCTACACAGCTTCTGGGATCAATTGAACACAGTCTCAGAACCGTACACAAACTATCTTTAAGTGACTTAGCATTAAGGTTGTGAAGCCAAAAAAAGTCCAAGAATTCTTCATGTATATTGTTCTTGTACACATAGCGAACAACTACTGATAATTGCTCTTTCTTACTGATATCCCTGGACTCATCAATCACGACTGAAAAGTACGTATTTGAACTCAGTTCTTCTGAAATTTCCTCCCGAATCATTTGGGCCAGTAGAGCAAACATTTCATTCTGAATTTTTGGGCTGGTGTATTTAACTCCATTTTTTCCTTTCAGTTGAGTTTTCACTATATCTCTTTTTTCACTTAACAACTCTTAAGATCTCCAAGAAGTTACCGTTATTTGGACTATCCACATCTTCTTTATGGCCCCTTAGCGCAATCTTTTGTCTTGCGGTCAGACAGAGGACTCTAGCTACTTGTTTGATGTAGTGTCTGTTATCAATTATCGTTTTCTCATGGGCAGATGTAAGGGCAGCTGCAACTGTACTTCCAGATTCTATGCATTGTTTAAACTCTTTCCATGCACATAAAGCTGCCATATAATAATCACTACGCTGATGTTGAGCAAACCTAGCTTCTTTTTCATTTGCTTTTTTCCATTGACGGTATCCAGTAGTTGTTAATGCAATTCCAGATGGAGGTTTATTAGGGGTAGGGAACATCTTGCAGCAGAAGCAACAAGCAGCATCTTGACTAACAGAATATTCAAGCCATTCGTGTGAATCATACCATGCTGACCTAAAGGCACGATGCTTTTTCCCAAACCTTGTTGAAGGGAAAATTACTTGTGATGGTCAAGTTGGACTCTGTTTTTCCTTTGTTTATGTCGTCAGGTCCTAGAACAGAATGTTTTTGGAATACATGATGTTCCTGGTGTCACTGATGCTGTAATACCTATGCTTCCCCTGTCACTGTCAACTGAATCAGTTTCACTAGCAGATTCAGCAGAATCTAACCATATGTCTTTTTCATAGTCTACAGTGCTTTGTGTGTCATCAGTGGTTTGACGTTTCCTACTTGAAAGAGAAGGTTCATTCGGATCATCGGCAGTTGACTGCCTTTGAAAGAAACTTTTTATGTTTGCTTGCATGATATAAACCTGATGGTCGGAAGGTGACTTTGACTAAGACAATATCTAGAAAGTAGAGAAAATGCATAATAGAAGTTGCTTTATTGCATCAGAATAGTGATGAAATATGACCTTAACCATACTTTTTGCAAATAGAAATGATTGCACTCTAGTTATGTCACAGGATCATTTGTAAAATCAGTTAAGATGTGATAGCATAAATAAAAGAATACATAATATATATGTATATATATATATGTGAGTCCCAGGGGTTGTAATTAATAATATATTTGATGTGATGTGTTGTGACCTTTTTGGAATGTGGAGAACAGAGCCGAAGCAACGACCCGAGAAAAGCTGATAAATGATTTCTGGGTGGCGTGATACGAAAAGTGCATAGTTAAACGGGTCAACGTTCGTCCTGTAGTTATGTGAGTTCATGGGGGTTTGTTCAAAGTGCCTTTTTGAAACTGGTTGTACCCAGTAATATGAGGCATTGTCGAAGTGTGCATTCGTATGTGCGTGTGCGCCCTCTTCTATTCTTAATGGCATCCTTAGCCAAGTCTATGGGAGACTTTGAGAGACGTCTGTGGGAGAAAGGCAAGATGCTGGGGATAGCTCTTCGAAAGTTTATTTATTTCTGTGTGTAATATTCTGAGTTGGCAATGGGTAAGTGTTACCTTTACTTTAGCCAAAGGGGATGGCTTGTTACACATTGTAAGAATGTTTAATCTTTAACTTTGTCTTTAAACTTATGTGTGCTAACAGACGATTCTGGCGAAGGAACTATGTGTTCTGGCAAGGGGGGACCGAGAGTCCCATATGGGAGAGATTGGTGTGACAAATTACTGTTTTAGACATTTTAATGTTGGGGGGGGTAACTGAGTTGGTTAGTCTGTGAGACTTGGATTATTATCTTTCCATTGTTAAATAAATAGTTATTTTTTAATATAACTTTGTCTCTCATTTGATGACCTGTTAGAATGGTGAGAGAGAGAGAGAGAGAGAGAGAAGAGAGAGAGAGAGAGAGAGAGAGGTCGCGAGCCGTTGTCGCTTGAGAGAGAGAGAGAGAGAGAGAGAGAGAGAGAGAGAGAGAGAGAGAGAGAGAGAGATGGTGTGTATCGGTTTGCCTGACGCTCGGGGTTCCACGTTTACCAAATAAAAATGAGATTAATATCACGTTAACATATATATATATATATATATATATATATATATATATATATAGTATATATATATATATATATATATATATATGTATATATATATATATATATATATATATATATATATATATATATATATGAACATAAACTAATACAACTACTATTGCTGCTGCTCTGAATAATATTAATAACAACATTTAGGACATTTTGAAATAGTAAATAAATACACATGGACACACATAGGCTATCTCTCTATTTATCTATACTATCTATCTATCTATCTATCTATCTATCTATCTATATATATATATATATATATATATATATATATATATATACATATACCATAACTGTGTTATATATAAAAGTGAGTGCTGGCATAAACTGGATAAACGTAAAACAACCGAGCCTTTAATATCCATAATACCTTATTTAAGATTGTGTCCAGTTTGAAAAAAAGGATTAGTTTTATTTTCGTGTCGTTAGTTAATTTACATAGGTGAAAACTTCTTACAGCACTAAATAAATGGCCCTAAACAAAGCAAGCCTTTCCTTTGAGCACACTGCCTATAACATTGAAAATTTGCGTTTATGCACTTGCTATTAAACTATCAAGGACGAAAGAATGACAGTATTATTACAAAGAAATATAGAAATGAGCCTGAGACGCTTGTAACATAAATACCTGCCGTGTCTGGGTGACTTTCTTATTCTCATGATCGCGTACAGAATGACTGCCATTCACCAACAGGAACTGCACTGTCCCGGTTAATCCGTGCCAGCGTTACGTCAACGCATCACACGCACGTATTGTACGAGACTATTACCAACGATGGCGTTGCTCAAGACAAATAAAAACGAATAACCTGTGGATTCATACAATATCAATAATGATGAGCACATTATCTGTGTGTGTGTGTGTGTGTGTGTGTGTGTGTGTGTGTGTAACGAAATTTGCGTTAAGCAATAATGCACTATTTCTGAGAGTTTGTGCAGGAATTTTGCATATCCAGATGTTTTGCCGGCTGATTATAATATGTCAGTCTGTCCACTGACATTGTTGCGTTATACATGTATAATAATTTTGTATAATACACGTGCGTGTGTGTCTGTGCGTATGTGTGTTTTTGAAGTTTTCATTTTCTATCCTATTTTAATTTCCAAATTTTAAATTATCCACTGATTTTTTGGCCATAAATTATTTTCTGTACATGATTTGATTACATTTCTTTCACACTTACATAAGTTTGGAAAACGAAAACGTATACCTACTCCTGAGATAGAGAAAGAAAATTGATTTATTTCTTACAGTTAATATAGTAAAACTCCACTTATCTTCGTATACAAAAAACATCCAAACTGCTTGATGTAGAAAACTTCAACATTAATAATAATAATAATAATAAAATAATAATAATAATAATAATAATAATAATAATAATAATAATGGATAGACTATAAGAAAGCCTTCGACATGATACCACACACATGGCTAATAGAATGCCTGAAAATATATGGGGCAGTGGAAAACACCATCAGCTTCCTCAAAAATACAATGCGCAACTCGAATACAATACTTACAAGCTCTGGAATAAGACTAGCAGAGGTTGATATCAGGAGAGGGATCTTCCAGGGCGACTCACTGTCCCCACTACTCTTCGTAGTAGCCATGATTCCCATGACAAAAGTACTACAGAAGATGGATGCCGGGTACCAACTCAAGAAAAGAGGCAACAGAATCAACCATCTGATGTTCATGGACGACATCAAGCTGTATGGTAAGAGCATCAAGGAAATAGATACCCTAATCCAGACTGTACGGATTGTATCTGGGGACATCAGGATGGAGTTTGGAATAGAAAAATGCGCCTTAGTCAACATACAAAAAGGCAAAGTAACGAGAACTGAAGGGATAAAGCTACCAGATGGGAGCAACATCAAACACATAGATGAGACTGGATACAAATACCTGGGTGTAATGGAAGGAGGGGATTTATAAAACACCAAGAGATGAAGACACGATTCAGGAAAGAAATATATGCAGAGACTCAAGGCAATACTCAAGTCAAAACTCAACGCCGGAAATATGTAAAAGCCATAAACACATGGGCAGTGCCAGTAATAAAGATACAGCACAGGAAATAGTGGAATGGACGAAGGCAGAACTCCGCAGCATAGATCAGAAAACCAGGAAAAACATATGAACAATACACAAAGCACTACACCCAAGAGCAAATACGGAACAGACTATCATAACACGAAAGGAAGGAGGGAGAGGACTACTAAGTATAGAGGACTGTGTCAACATCGAGAACAGAGCACTGAGGCAATATCTGAAAACCAGTGAAGACGAGTGGCTAAAGAGTGCATGGGAAGAAGGACTAATAAAAGTAGACGAAGACCCAGAAATATACAGAGACAGGAGAATGACAAACAGAACAGAGGATTGGCACAACAAACCAATGCACGGACAATACATGAGACAGACTAAAGAACTAGCCAGCGATGACACATGGCAATGGCTACAGAGGGGAGAGCTAAAGAAGGAAACTGAAGGAATGATAACAGCGGCACAAGATCAGGCCCTAAGAACCAGATATGTTCAAAGAACGATAGACGGAAATAACATCTCTCCCCTATGTAGGAAGTGCAGTACGAAAAATGAAACCATAAACCACATAGCAAGCAAATGCCCGGCACTTGCACAGAACCAGTACAAAAAGAGGCATGATTCAGTGGCAAAAGCCCTCCACTGGAGCCTGTGCAAGAAACATCAGCTACCTTGCAGTAATAAGTGGTACGAGCACCAACCTGAGGGAGTGATCGAAAACGATCAGGCAAAGATACTCTGGGACTATGGTATCAGAACAGATAGGGTGATACGTGCAAATAGACCAGACGTGACGTTGATTGACAAAGTCAAGAAGAAAGTATCACTCATGATGTCGCAATACCATGGGACACCAGAGTGAAGAGAAAGAGAGGGAAAAAAAATGGATAAGTATCAAGATCTGAAAATAGAAATAAGAAGGATATGGGATATGCCAGTGGAAAATTGTACCCATAATCATAGGAGCACTAGGCACGATCCCAAGATTCCCCTTGGAACTTGGAATCTTAGAAAAACTAGAGGCTTAAGTAGCTCCAGGACTCATGCAGAAGAGTGTGATCCTAGAAACGGCGCACATGGTAAGAAAAGTGATGGACTCCTAAGGAGGCAGGATGCAACCCGGAACCCCACACTATAAATACCACCCAGTCGAATTGGAGGACTGTGATAGAGCAAAAAAAAAAAAAGAAAAAAAAAAAATAATAATATGAAAATTAAACTTAGTTTTTACTGCACACTACATGAATTCAAAAGGGGGGGGCACCAGTTTCAAATGGGGGGGGCGTGCCCCCTGTACTCCCCACAGTTACGCCTATGACCTAATCACACCGCACTTTCAACTAAGCAACATAAAAATAAATCAGTTCAAATCACACAGATTACGAATCATACCAATGCATAAATAGATCATATTTATATAACCATAAGGAAAATAGGGCTAGCTGTGAATTTGCAAACTTGTCGACAAGTATGAAATTAGAAATAAAAAAAGTTTAACGCTACTTGGCAACGTCACGTTGAGTCTGAGAATCTGAACGATACAAAAAGAACCATGTCGCATGAGATTTGAGCACCACTGTACGTAATGAACATAGAGTTTGTAGAATGCTTTGATAACACAAGGGAAGGGACTGGATAAATGATCTGTTCGAATCGCTGCTCTTGAATAACAAAATACAGATAATTGTCAACTGATATTATTAAGTATGTTTAAAATCAATAATAGAAATTCACAAACTCTGTCTTAAGGCAGTGCGGGATGTAATTTAAATGGTTTTAGACTGTTAATTACACTTGATACATTCCTGAAACTAAATTCTAGCGATGGTTTACATCTTCATTATTGAAACGTATCAAAATGTAACCACAACAAAATTTTAATTAAAAAATGTATTTTTGTTTAATTATCCACCTTGCCCAATTCATGCAATACTTATAGAGTATTAATTTAATGCAATTAAACGAACCATTCACAAGTTCACTGGAGAGTCAGCTGGCCTATATCGGTTGGAGAAGTATTTGACGTTAACCAGCTAACTGTCGTGACTGAAAGCTCTTTTACTCTGACTCTACCAGCACCATAAACTGTCATCATTGCATCCAGGAACCTTCGGGTTTGACTCATTAATGACAAGGCAAGTAAAGTTTTGTTCACCTTTGAATAAATCTTTAGGAGAAAACAGATTGACATTACCTACACTGCCATTTATTGGTAGGCTAATCGTAAAAGATTTGTGGACAGGGAACTTAGCGAAATATTTAAGCAGCATACTACCTAGGCCTATGTAGATATTGTAGATAA